>NW_007726320.1:430803-532448 GCF_000696425.1 Galeopterus variegatus
AAAAAAAAAAAAAAAAAAAAAAAGCCCAGGTGTTTGAAGTTATTTTTCTTCCAGTTCATCTCATTTTCTCCCTTCTGTGACTCATTGAGTATCACAGATTTGGAGAGGTGCTGAAATTCATGCCTGAGCATAGCCTTGGATGCAATACATTTGTGCTTCTTGAAAAATTAAATATGATTGCGTCCTCCCAAAATGTATTAGACATTGCTTATGGGAAACATTACATATCTGAAGGCAAATCCTGTTCGAGCCACTTGGCTTGTCAGATGATATTTCTTACACTTTCTTTGAGGGATCAAAAAAACCCACTGTGGGCACTCTGTTTCATGTATTTGAGCCTATGGAAGCAGGTGATCCTGCGTGGTTCATGTTCTGTCATGTGCCATAGACAACGTTATTTTCATTTAGAAAAGTCCAGGGTTGAATACTGGAAGTATCTGTGGGGAAAGACAGAACTAAAGAGGTGCACAGCTCAAGTAGTCTGTGAAAACCAGCCCACTCACTGCCTTTGGTGAATTCTTACTCATTGTTGTGTTTAAAAAACAGAATTTGGGGCTGACCCCGTGGTGCACTCGGGTGAGTGCGGTGCTGGGAGCACAGCGACGCTCCCACCGCGGGTTCGGATCCTATATAGGAATGGCTGGTGAGCTCACTGGCTGAGTGCGGTGCGGACGACACCACAACAAGGGTTGCAATCTCCTTACCGGTCACGAAAAAGAAAAAAAACAAAACAGAATTTGGCACATTAGATTTTACTGCTTAAGGATTGGGGCTTGGTTTCCCCTGGGTCTTAAGTTTTGGTTTCATATCTTTTTTTGCTTTGAAATAGAATTAATTATATATTTTTTAATGGCCTAAAACTGACAGAAGTTTTTATTAGCATAGCCAGCACATGTGATTTCTAGTTCTTCTCTGGCTCTCATTTATAAATCTAATAAATAATCAGAATTTCACTTTTATTGTATTGGACTTTATTCTTCAGCATTTACAAAGTTATATTTTGGGCAATGTGGCTGGTATATTTGATGAACATGTGGTGATTTTATGTTGAAAAGTGATCCTTTTGGGGGGCATTGTTTACAAAACAGATTAAAATTACTCCAATCTAATTTCTTTTCCTAACCCTTGAATACCTACAGGTGTTTATGAATTTGTTCATAGGATATCATCTTTTCACCAAAAACCATCCAGATATCTCTCTTGTTCATGGTCGTTCCCATCATCTTTTTCTCCCTTAGTTGATTGACAGAAGCACAGAGGGTGGGTCTCTGGAGAATTGAAGATGTGTTTCAGCAAAAGAAATATTCAATGCAACCATCTGCTCTGGTCTTGATTTGGTTTTGTATCATTTTTGGAGATGGGAGGGTATTTTCATATTTATTTTCACCTTTTTAAAAAAATGTTGCATTCATTTCCTTTTCATCTTTGTATTGTGAATTTCCTGTTCCTCTGTTTCATCTTTGCCTTGGTTGATGGCCAAAGGAGCCAGCAGGGCTGAAGACCCTCCGTCTGGTGAGCATGCCCTCCTGGCGCCATACAAACAGCGAGGAGCAGGAGGAGGAAGATGATGATGATGTAGTAGGTCCTCCTGGGGATGTCAGCATCCCAGCTGGCACTGCTGGCACTGCAGGGCCATCAGAGAGTCTGAGGTTCTCTAGGTCTCCAAGTAGCTCAGTTACCAATTGCCTTCTCTTTCCACCGGGAATTTTGGTCCCAAAGAAAGTGGTTAAAACTAATTGTGCCTCTTGCCATTGTTAGACAGTCCTGGAGTGGGAATTGTTTTGCTTATCTGAGAATGGTTGGCACAAAAACAACAATGGTGTTTGGAAGTATCAAGTCCCTTTGTGACCTAGAGACCCATTACTTTCTGGTGGCCTTGCTGTATTGTCTGAGTCCAGATTGCAAAATTGTGGAAAGTTTAGTTGACAGCATGATAATTAATTGCTCACAGCTCCACAGTCCAGACTAACTGGTGTTCTCTCTCCACCTCTCTGGCCTTTAGGTTCTCACCACACACCATGTGATTTGTTTTCAAAACAGCCTGTTGTTTGCAAACTCACTGCATGGAGATAATCTCATCTTGGTCAATAATATCTCTAGTTGCTCTAGAGGACAGAAATTTAACTTGCATGTTCTTAGGGTATTTATTTTTGGTGGTGGTGGGGTCACATAGGAGTAAAGATTACAGTATACCAGAGGAGCATTTTCTGCTTGCAGGCCTTAAATTATAGCATGTAACCTTCCTCCAGAAACAGGGATTAGGCAATATCCCCACTCCCTGTCATATTTTCACCTCATTGATCTCCCTTCCCATTGCCTTATAATCTTCAGTTTCACAGGCTGTGTCATCCTCTAAGCCATATTCACAATTAGTTTAGCTGGAATGACTGAGAAGAGGTTCTTGCTAAAAAGGTTTTTCCCTAAACCTTTGACTTAAAAGTTACCCTGTTGCCCAGGGAGGTCTCAACATCTCTACAGGATATTCTATGTTGGGAGTGTTGCTTAGGAGTGTTGGGGAGGTGCTTCCATCCTTATTTTTCCACGTTTGGGGCTACTTTTTGCCCATTTCAATCTGGGGCAGTGTTTCCTCTGTACAGGCATCCATAACAAAGCTGCCTTATATTTTATCAGCCTTTAATTAGTACCGATTTGCCATTTACAAATGAACTGGGTATAATCTAGTTAGAGTGATGTTTCAGTCCCAATTTCAGTACAATAAAAGCACGAGAAAAAGTTCAAGGTAGATAGCCTTTCCTGCAGGTATTCACTAGGCAAACAGATTTCATTTACTTTCCAATAGGTAATAGTTGAGCTTGGACAGGGTATCAGAGGCACCTGATGGCAATGGGCGTCTCTCCTCTGGGTTATATGGCATTCAGGATTGAGTGACTGGCAGAAAACGTTCTTTGGAGTTTTATGTTGAACAGCACTATGCCATCAAGGTTTTGTTTGCTCTGGGTCTTTCGTGCTCGGGTAAAGGATGGCTTTTCTACAGTGATACCCATCTTCCTGAGAATTTGGTTACTTCCTTATTTTTGCCTTCCATTTTGGATTTTTTATCTTGTTCATTGAACATATGCAACCCTCAGTCCCTATAGTTAGAAATCAGCTACCTCTAGCTCCTTTTGCCAGGTCTGTAATAAGGTTGGCTCCACCTGTTACTGTGCAATATATAATTAGGACTTTCCACCCTTTCCCTACAATAGCATTCAATTGTGGCTTTAGGAGCTATAGAGCCAAAGTCTTTACTCCCATTAACCTCAAATCCAGAATCAAGTTCTGCCACATATGGCTGCCGAAGAACCTGTAAAGAACCTGCGGTGCTGATTCAACATTAGTGGTCAGACAGTATTGTGTATTTGTGGGATACATAGTGGTACACGAGGCATTTGGGGGGCCTCAGAGGGCTTGGTGAAACACACATAGGCCCATCTCTAAAGGGGTGCTTTATTTAATGCTCCCACACTTGGCTTCAACCGTGAGGAATTCTTATATGGTTTTTTAGTCCTTGAAATGAAAGAGGAAGGGGTCTGTGTGGGTAAATTGGCATAGCTAAAATTAACATGTCTTTTTTTTTTTATTTGCAGCCCCGGGAGAAGGGTAGGATGCGTTTTCATAGGCTACAGAATGTGCAGATTGCTCTGGACTTCCTAAAGCAGCGACAGGTAAGGCTATCCCATGCTTTCCCCATTTTGCCAGGAAGTGTTGGCATTGGTGCCCTATTTAGGGATATTCTCCATTCACCTAATAAGCCCTCAGTAAATGCTAAATCCGACTGACCCAATTCTGAGTCTTAACTTGCTAGTGAGCAATTGTTGGGCAAATCATTCAGCAGTCATTACATAGAACTTGTGGCCTCCTTGAGAGGGGAGAGTGTTTATAGAGAACAGTACGCTAAAGATGTAAACTTGTGGGCCCACTTTAGGTGGGGGTCAAAACGAAGATAAAAAATAAGCCAGCACAGAAAATGGAAAAAAGTAGCATCCAGGAAGAGGGAAAACCAGAATTCTACGTCATTGTGAAAAGGAGATGAGGGAATGTTCTGGATTGTTGAATGCCACAGTGGATCTGAGAAAAAGGTCTTAGCTGGTAAGCATTGGTGACTTAAGAGAACAGTTTTAATAGAGCAGAGAGATATTTAGAATATTGCGGCCTGATATATAGGAAGGGAGAAAGAAATTCCCTCCCTAAATAAGGAAGATTAAAAGTCATAGAAGATACCTTAGAGATCTGCTAGTCCAGTTTCGTCATATTATAGATAAAGAAACTGAGATCTGGATAGGTGAAATGACCTGCCCCAAATCACACAAGTTAGAACAAAGCTGGGACTTGGACTCAGGTCTCCTGACATGCAGTTTAGTGGTCCTTCTGTTCTCCATGCTGTTTTCCACACAATATCTTTCCTCTCTTTTCTTCTTAATTGATGAAACCAAGTCCAGGGATTGAGGGATGAGAGCCAGAGCACAACTGATGTGGTTATCTTTGATAAAGAAAAGAAAAATGCCCTTTCCTCTGAGATTTGGGAAGACAGAAAGAGGTGGGAAGATGCAGAGATGGTTTGTGATAGAGAGGAAGATGGATGAGAGGGAGTCAGAGAGTTCATCTGCTTAGAGTGAGCTGTATGGAAAAGATTTGGTTTATCTAGGGTTGCCAAGCAACAGCAAGGGTCAACATGACATTAAATAGTATCATATTTTTGGAGTCAGTTCATTTTTGTCTCTATCAGCAATTCTCATTAACTTGGGAAATTCTGTGTGCTTCCATTGCAATTTACTTAATATAACATTACTTTTTTGTTATTTCTCAGTTTGCTCCGATGCACTGTAGGCTCTGTGAGGACAGGGAACATGATCTCACTTGACATTTTACCTTCAGCATCTGTCATAATGAATAGTCCATAATTGGCACCTAATAAATATATGTTGAAATAAATTAATAAATGAAAAGTGGTAGGAGAAGTGGAGGCTGCTGAAGTGTTAGGATACTGGAGAAAGCAGCATTGGAATGTCTGTGTATGGAATTAGGAAACTTGAGGGGGCCTTAATGTGAAAGGTAAATTGAGAATTGATTAGCTAGAAGTCTAAATCTGGACAAGGAGTAGATTTGGTTATTATGATAGAGTAGCAACGTGGACAAGTAAGAACAGTGGACTCAGAGAAGGGCATGGGAATCTCTACTGCAATTCTTGGTAATGGTGAGGTGTGAGTTGTAGCTGTCCAGGTGGCAAAAGGAGAGTAAAACGAAAGTCATCAGAATTGATAAGGCAGGCAAATTGTTCAGGTAGGATGATATTTGCATCATTTACCTGAGTGCTAAAATTGCCAAGAAAGATGGTAAAAGATGAAATAAGAAAAAAGAATAGGAATTAAGTGCTAAAGTCATTAAGGAAAGGGTTAGTAGAGACTGGAAGCTGGTTTGGCTAAGGAAGGTAGACTTCCCAATAAAAGGGGAAAGCTGACAGAGGTGGGACTGAGAAATATGGACTCAGCCGGTACTGCCAGCCCACCAATTGTGGGTTGTTAGTGATTAGAAAAACTGAGTTCTCAAACTGGAAGGGCAGGTTCTCCCACCTCCACCTCACCTCCAATTTACAGCAGAGACTGAGATACAGAAAAAGGAAAGGACTTGCCCAAGTGAACATTAGTGTAAGGGAGAAGTGAAGCTTTCATTTGAGAAGGTCACTAGGGTTCTTTAGAGAGATACAGGTTTCAATTCAGTGGAAGAGACAAGAGAGGACAGCTCAAGGACAGTTGTCACAATTGAAAAAGATCTCCGTGAGGGTATGCCAGAAGAAGCTAGTGGGAGTTGAGGTAGATGTAGGATGGTTTGCCCAGGACACTGCCAGTTTTAGCACTGAAAGTCCTGTGTCCCAGGAAACCCCTCAGTTTCTAGCATGCTGGGATAGTTGGTCACCCTAGAGGAGGGAAGGGCTTGTGTGTCTATGCATATCATTTTAAAATGAGATGTTAGTAAAGAAGATGCTATGGGAGGCATGGCAGGTATGACTATCTGACAAAGGAAGGAAAATGGAGGTGGGAGCAGACCCTCTCTCTCTTAACCTCAGGGAAAAAAAGAAAAAAAAGTCAGGGCTCTGATGACTTGATAAAAAAGCAACTCACAATACTATGTGCTTGCAAGGCTGCTTTACTGATGGGAATGCAAAATGGTGCAGCCACTCTGGAAATAGTTTGACAATGTCTTATGATAAACATATGCCATACGACCCAGCAATCCCACTCCTAGGAATTTACCCTAGAGAAATAAAAACATGCTCACACAAAAACCTGTGCACGAATATGGGAGCTTTATTCATAATTGCCAAAAACTGGAAACAACCCACATGTCCTTAAGTGGATGAATGAATAAACACAGAGTAATATATTAATACAATGGAATGCTACTCAGCAACAAAAGGGAACACACTATTGACATATGCAAGAACTTGAGTGGGGATGTCAAGGGCATTGTGCTGAGTGAAAAAAAAGTTGGTGTCAAAAAGTTATGTTCTGTAGGATTCCATTTATATGACATTCTGGAAAAAGCAAAACTAGGGATCAGGAATAGATCAGTGGTTGTCAGGAGTTAGGGGTAGGTGCAGGGTTTGACTACAAAGGAGTAGCGCAAGGGACCTTTTTGGGGTGATGAAATTGTTTTGTGGTGGTAGTTACATGAATCTATACATGTATTAAAGTCATAGAACTGTACACCAAAAAAAAAAAAAAATCATCTTAAGTCTATATCAATAGTAAAAATCTATAAAAAATCAATTTAAGTGTATATCAATAATGAAAATCTATAAAAATCAAATCAAAACAAAAAGCCCAGAACTCTTAAGACTGGCTTTTGTTTCTTTTTCAGGTGAAGCTAGTGAATATTCGCAATGATGACATCACAGATGGAAACCCCAAGCTGACCCTGGGCCTCATCTGGACCATTATTTTGCACTTCCAGGTATGGTTTGTGAAGTTTGGGGTTCCTACCTGTTGCTTCTTTTGGACATGGCCTAGAAAATTCTACTGCCTTCCACAGGCAGCATTGAGCCTTTCTTCTCTGTATTTAACAGTGAATAGGGGTGGGTGGGAGTTAGAAAGGAAGATTAAGATTGGCCTGGAGACAAGCTCTTGTATCCTAAACCAAGAACTTCCTAATTAGTTGCATGATGAAATGGGGGATTTTTCATGTTTGTGGTTTGGCCCTGTCATTGGCATCTGGTTATTAGAAATCCGTTTGCTCAGCTGAGTCAAAACTGGGCTCTTTAGGCACTCAGAGTATGATGGGTGGGGAAAGATGTTGGTTTTGATGCTTTAGAAGGGTTGAGTGGACATTTATAATCCTGCTGTGATGTAGACTTTCTTCATCTCTAATCGTCTTTAAACAAGCCTGGCTAATTGTAGCACCTTAGTAGCTGGGTTTGTATATGTGTCGGTAATCGCAACTTTGCAGCAGCCATTACACCCAATATCAGTGGCATCTTGAAGAGTGTTCACGTGGTCACATGGCTTTCCTAAGATGACAAATCCTTTTAAAGACTGGATTGCTATTTTAAAAGTGTAGACCTATTTTTGTAAAAGGACTCTTCTTTTAAATCACTTTTAGCCCAACCAAAGCTATTTCTCAGCTCTTCCAATACCCAATTGCTGCACACTAGGCTGATGGATTAGAGGAAGCACTCCTTCAGCAGGTGGGAAAAGGCTAATGTAGATAGTATCAAGGTACTGACTCCACCAGAGGCGAGGCCAATGTAACGTCCTAGTGGGGGATTAGCGCCACCTGCTGGTTCAAGGCAGAACATCAGTTCCAGAATTCCCAAGACCTTGAGAAAATTCTGACAGCATAGACTTGTTTCTTGGGGCTCTGATTTGGAGCCAATGCTGGCAGTCTGCAGCATGAGTACGGTTAGGACTGTGTGGAGGTAACATGTATTTCTGTGGAACCACAGGGTGTCTTCCGGCAAGGTTTGGGTATAGGGATAACCAGGAACATGAACTTGGCAAGTGTGCCCTGGCAGGGTGAAACAGAAACTTTGTTGAGCTTTCATGGAGGACTAGAGTTACTCTTTTTGAAGCCTAATGAACAGAGGAGTTTTTTTAGAGGAAACTTTTGTGTTTGATTTTTGGCCACACACCTGCCCTCACTGTTGAGTGCCCAGTGTTAGGCATGAAGTAAGAAGAATCTATTCATTGTGTCTCTGTTTACCCTGACTACTACTGAATTGCTTTAAAAAGGGAAACTTAGCAGCCAAGGAATTAAAACTGAATTGGTTAATCAAAACTATGCTGGGACAGAGGAGATGAGGCTAATGGAATGGTTCATTTCCAGAACAGCTCCATCAGGAACATGGTTTTTCTCTTTAAAAATTTGTTATGAAAAATTTCAAATATTTATAAAGTAGAGAAGATAGTATGAAGAACTACCATGTACTAGCTCAACAATTATTAACTCATGGCCAATATTATTTTATCTATATTCTGACCTACTCCTCAAATTCCAGTAAGTTATTTTGAAGGAAATCCCAGACTTCATGTAATTTCATCAATAAATATTTCATTGTGTGTCTCTGAAAGATAAGAACTCTTTGTTTAAGCAAACCACAATAATAACACACCTTAAAAATTAATAATTTCTTAAAATGATCAAATATTTGATCAGTGTTCATATTTCCTCAATTACCTCATGTAAAAAAATAATTGGTTTGTTTCAATCAGAATCCAAACAAGCTCCACACATTGCATTAATTTCTTCCCTGTATTCTCCCCTGACCTCGCAATTTGTTGAATAAGGTCTTTTGTCCTATAAGGTTTATAAAGATGCTGATGACATCTCTGGGATGTCTTCTAACAATGTCCTCCATCCCTATATTGTATCGCCCATAAACTGATGGTTTAGATATAGACCTGAGGCTCAATCATATTCATGTTCTTTTGGGGGGGGGAAGGATGGTGGTGTTGTGTATTTTTATTGCTGCATGTCAAGAGGCACATAATGACTATTGCCTCTCCTTTTGTGATTGATTAGTGGGTTCAGATGTCATCAGACTGATTCATCCATTCTACATTTTTTTCACCTAATAGTTTTAGCAGCTACTGATAATCATTACTTGTTCCATTATTTCATTAGAGGTTACAAAATGATGATATTTGAATTCAATTATTCCTTCATTATTTAGTTGGAATACCTTTATAATACTCTGAGAGAGAGTTTCTACAGGAAAGGCAGGATATATGATCTGTCTTCCCCTCTACTTACCAGTTTTCAGAATAATTAGTTGGTTCCCTAAGATTCTCCAAAGATGACCACTGAAAGTTTCTTCATTGACTTTTTTTTTTTTTGGTATCACTATGACTCATGGATTTTTAACAGACTTAATGTGTTCTGATCAAACACAGTTATCATTCTTCCTAATACTCAAATAACTCCATCTTTGGGTAATAAGAGCCTTTTCAAGTTGGTGCTTAGTCCTTTTGCATAACCCTAGTAGTCTTTGATCATTTCCTTTATTTCTTGTGTGATGAGATGTTCCAGATTCTTTTTGTATATTTTCTGTCCCAGGCCTGAAATTAGCAGTTTCTCTGAGGAACCAATTCTTTACTTATTGACCACAGTCTCAGTGCCACTGAGTTGCTCATTGTCTCTAGGCTTTTTCTGTGGACAGAGCTAAGTGATACTTGTGTTTTTCTCTTTTAACAAAATCATGAATTTACAATGATATTTCTAATTCAAATTTAGGATTACAGGGTTTTATTTAATCTCTTTTACTTTGTATTTATATCCTTTGTTTTCCCTTACATAATTATTTATTCCCTTTTCCATACATGCGCGCACACACACGCACACACACCTGTAAAATCATGTATATTATATATGACACCTATGAATCAAAATAGCCATTTTTTTTTTTTTAAAAGATGACCAGTAAGGGGATCTTAACCCTTGACTTGGTGTTGTCAGCACCAAGCTCAGTCATTGAGCTAACCGGCCATCCCTATGTAGGGATCCGAACACGTGGCCTTGGTGTTACCAGCACCATACTTTCCCAAGTGAGCCATGGGCCAGCCCCAAAATAACAATATTAATGTTATTATTAACAACATGATTACTTCAAAGCTTATGATTCTGTGCAGTTCTTTTTGTCCTTCGTATATATCTCCTAGGGATGTACAAATCATTGTAGTTTTTTTTTTTTTTGTCTTTTTCCGTGTCCAGCAACAGATCGCAACCCTCAGTGTCACCCCCGTACCGGGCTGGGACCGGCAACGGGATCGCAGCCCTCAGTGTTGCTCCTGCGTCTCGCTCAGCCAGTGAGCGGGAACCGGTCTGTATGTGGGATCCGAACCCTTGGGCGGGAGCGCCGCCGCGCTTCCCAAGCGGCGCACTATAGCAGTGCGCCACCGGGCCGGCCCCAAATCATTGTATTTTAAAGTCATTTGAAATAATCTCTCTCTGTGTTAAATCATCAGTTCAGTACATAATTAAGTTCATTCGTTTGTATTTGCTTTCAATTTTTAGGGATTGCTTTTTTCCCTTTTAATTTTATTTTACATGATGTAGAGTACTTACATTGTTCCAAAGGGAAATTTTACAAAGTGAATACCAGGCGTATTCAAAGAAGACTATCTTCCATCTCCGCCCGCTCTAGCCCATTTCTTCCCTTTCTCTATAGTTAGCTAACACTTTTAAAATACCTCTTTGGTTGTCATTCTGTTGTTTGTTTTAGGAAATGCATTCTTTTTTATTTATTTTAAATTTTCATTATATAATTCAATGATTTTTATGAGTTGTACAACCATCATCATAATCCAGTTTTGAAATCCAGATTTTCATCATCCCCATAAGATTCCTCTTGTCCATTCACAGTTATTCCCCATTCTCCTCACCAGTTTCAGGCAACCTCTAATCTATTTTCTATCTCTGTACCTTCACCTATTTTGGATATTTTATATAATTGGAATCATACAATATGTGGTATTTAGTATCTGGCTTCTCTCACTTAGCATAATATTTTTGAGTTTCATCCATGTAGTAGCATGTATCAGTACCTCATTCCTTTTAATTGCTGAATAGCGTTCTTTTGTATTGACATACCATATATTTTATCTATTCAGCAGTTGATGGACATTTGGGTTTTTATGTATTTATTTTTTGCTGTTGGTATAAATATTTGCATACCAGTCTTTGTATGGATATATGTTTTTATTTCTCTTGTGTACATACCTAAGAGTGGGATGGCTGGATTATATGCTAAGTTTATGTTTAATTTTTTAAGAAACCCCCAAACTGTCTTCTAAAGTGGCTGTTCCATTTTATATTCTTACCAGCAATGTGTGAAGGTTCTTTTGCTCCACATCTTTGCCAACACTGTGTGTGTGTGTGTGTGTGTGTGTGTGTGTGTGTGTGTGTGTGTGTGTGAGTGAGTGTGTTTTTGGGGGGAAGCTGGCCTGTAGTGGGGTCTGAACCTGTGACCTTGGTGTTACAAGGCTGTACTCTAACCATCTGACCTTGCCAGCATTTATCGTCTGTCTTTTAGATTATAGCCATCACAGGGGGTATGAAATGGGTATCTCCCTGTGGTTTTAATTTGCAGGAAAATGTATTCTTTAGTTGAATTCCATAAATATTTACTGAGGACCAGCTATAGGCAAGGTCTTAGGTAGAGTCTGTGGAAGATACAAAATTGAACTAGATATAGACTATCCATTTGGACTGTATAATTCAGGGGAGTAAGAAGAGACATGCCATAAATAATTTGTTTGAGATTCAAAGAATCAGAGAGATATGGGACAGAGTGATGGACACAGTATGTACTCAACAATTGGCAGCAATTATTAGTAGCAACGTGTTATAGTTATTAATGGACATTGTAACTTTCAGGGCTTTTGACCTAGCCCACTATTCCCTGCTCCGTTACCAGTTTTACAGAAAAGTATAAACTGCTTTGGCCTAGTCTGCTTTCTGCATACATATTGGCTGGCTGCTTATTTTTGTTTGCTTTTTCAGCGTAGCTGAATGCTTATTTGTCTTCTTGTAGATGGCAGCTCTGCTACCAAAGTATTTTCCCAGTTTCAGCTAACTACTAATTCCTTTCCTTTGCTGTTCTTGAAGGCTTGGTGTTTGTCTATATTAGCTCAGTGTTTGGGACTGTGGGAAAAGATTCCCTGCTTGCAAATCTTTTGATTGGCTGATAAAGGATTATGTAGTGCCTGCATCTTCCTTGTCTTGCTTTAGATAAGGTATGATGTCTCTTGTTAATCATCATTGTGATTTTCTAGTCTTTTATTATTTAGCATCTATTAGCTGTTCTCTCTCTCCAAGAACACATGCTATATAAAGCCAAATAGAAATGCAGAGTATAATTGTCAAATCTTAGGGGATCAGCAAAATAGTTATTATAGTCAATGTCTGTTATTGGTACCAATGAAGTAGTATAATGATGTAGATGTAGATACGAGGGGTCTTCAAAAGTTCATGGAAAAATTCATATTATCTTTTAATTCTATTTTCCCACAAACTTTGAAGAACCCTTGTATAGGTGATGGTCATCTTAAAGGAGTATTAAGTTGAAGGAGAGGCTGGTCCCATTTTTAAAATTTGCTACTATTGACATGACTGGTAGTATGGACAACTTTTGCAGAGAGTTTTATGATTTCCAAAGTACTTTAACACATAAATGTGTGCTGAACAGGGACTAAATGGTAGAGTTTTTATTAAATGGTAGGATTTTTTTTTTAAAAAGATGACCAGTAAGGGGATCCTAACCTTTGACTTGATGTTGTCAGCACCACACTCTCCAAGTGAGCCACGAGCTGGCCCCAGGATTTTTTTTTTAACTCGAGTTTTTAGTTATGAAAATTTCAAGAACTCATAAAAGTATATAACAGATCCTGTGTGTAGTCATCTTCAGAATTGAACTGAAGTTAGTATTTTGTTATATTTGCTTCAAGGTTTTTTTTCCCCTCTCTCTTTTTATAGAAATAAAACATTTCAGATACAGCCACCTTTCTTGGCAACATTCTTGCCCTCCAGGTAAATAATATCCTGAAGTTCCCATATATGCTTTTGTATATTTATAAACAATATGTGCTGTTTTTTGTATTTGACACAAATAGTAACATATATATCCTGTTTTTTTATTATTTATTTATTTATTTATTTATTTATTTTCAAAGATACCAGAGGTTCTTAACCCTTAGCTTGGTGTTGTCAGCACCACGCTCAGCCAGTGAACTAACCGGCCATCCCTATATAGGATCTGAACCCGTGGCCTCGGTGTTATCAGCACCGCACTCTCCCGAGTGAGCCACGGGCTGGCCCCTATATCCTGTTTTTTTTAAATTAAACTTTAATGTTATTATTTTTTAACTATTTTTTTTTTTTTTACATTTTAAGATGTTGTGGAATAGCTGTGGGGATGGGGAGACAGAAGGGGAGAAGGATAGGTTGGGAGGAAGAGGAAGAGGGGGCATGGTCAAGGCCCGTGGCCCCCCCCCCCCCATTCCAGCAGGGGAACCCAGGGGGCTTCCAGCAGTGGCTTAGTCATGGCTGAGCTGGATGCAGATGTTGGGGGGCATGGCTGAGGCCCTTGGCCCTCCTTCCAACCCAGCTTCGGAGCCTGGAGTACTTTTTGTTCTAAGTTTTTTTTTTTTTTTAAAGATGACCGGTAAGGGGATCTTAACCCTTGACTTGGTGTTGTCAGCACCACGCTCACCCAGTGAGCTAACCGGCCATCCCTATATGGGATCCGAACCCGTGGCCTTGGTGTTATTAGCACCGCACTCTACCGAGCCTTGGTGTTATTAGCACCGCACTCTACCGAGCCTTGGTGTTATTAGCACCGCACTCTACCGAGTGAGCCACGGGCTGGCCCATTTTGTTCTAAGTTTTTTTTTTTTTTTTTTTTTGTCTTTTTCCGTGTCCGGCAACGGATCGCAACCCTCAGTGTTGCCCCCGTACCGGACCGGGGACCGGCAACGGGATCGCAACCCCCAGGGTCGCTCCCGCGCCTCGCTCAGCCAGTGAGCGGGAACCGGTCTGTATGTGGGATCCGAACCCTCAGGCAGGAGTGCAGCCGCGCTTCCCAAGCGGCGCACTTATCCAGTGCGCCACCAGGCCGGCCCCGTTCTAAGTTTTATAGGTGTTCTTTGGTGGTGGTAGACCTTTACTGGTTGATATCAGAACTTTGACTCTGATCTGTGGGTTTTTTGTTGTTTAAGTTCTGTGTTGAATTATTAGCTATTCCCACTACTTAAACTCTGCATTGGAACTAATTTGTTGTCTTCCAGTTACTTCTAAAATGGGGGAGTTTCCTGTGGGAACCAGCACTTGAGCCCTGTGGTTGAGCTAACTTGCTGCTTTGCTGCTGATTCTGTGGGGAAGGCTTTTTGTGCAGCTCAGGTTTTAATTGTTGACCTCGTAATCACTTCTGGGTCTTGTGGGGTCCAGTACACCCGGGCTGAGTGTAAACTCTTGTGTGGGCCTGAGTCTTTTCGGCAAAATGCACCTCCTGCAGATCTATACTCCTGACTATTCTCCACTGAGTGGGCCTGTGCTGATTGGAGGGCAGATCAGCTGTCTATGCTGTGCCCCAGTGTTCCCCAGTGTTCCCCAGTGGCATCTCCCTCACCACCTGCAGTCCAAACACTTCCCATGGGGTGGGCCATGTGCTGGTCCCTTGTGATGACTCTGTCTTCTTTTTACAGTTGTCTGTGGTCCCTTGCTATGTGGGTTCAGAGGGAATCCTGTTAGTGGTCTTGCTGGCCTGGGGGTCCCGAAGGCCCTCTTCTCCCTTGCAGCCTCTAAGCAACTTCATATGAAGGGCATAGCTGTGGCTTTTGCCAGCTCTTGCTCCGTATGCTCACCAGGGCCAGCCCTGACGCGGTTGGGGCTCGAAATGGTTGGAGTGGTCCGTGGTCCTTTCTTTCTCATTGTGGCTTCTCCTTCCTTCATGTACTCCATAGGTCTCTCTTCTTCCCCTGAGCTCTAGCAGCCCCACCTTGGCAAGTCATCACTTTTTAGTAGTTGTAAATTTGTTGATTGTGGGAGAGGGTGACGCTGGGGACTTTCTATTCTGCCATCGTGACCAGAAGTCTATTCTAATCTTCATTTTTGAGGTTTATTCTTGTTGCTGAAGGGAGACCTGATTTGTTCATTTTAACTAATTTACATAAAATATAATGTGAGTGGTGTCCCCTGCAGTTGTGCAACATACCTATTATTTGCATATTATTTTATTGTATGAATAAAGCATTCGTTGCTGTGGTAAACATCCATATCCTCATGCATATAGGAAAGAAGGTTTTTTGGACAGACACCTGGACTATAGTTGCTGTATACTTTTCTTCATTGTATACTTTTCTTCAGCTTGCTGATATTTTGCCAAGTTACTCCCAAAAGTATTGTATGACTTAAAGTATTGTGTTGGATAATACTTAATGCCATTTGACATAGTACATGTTTACTTGTTTATTTGCTGTCTGGATCCCTGCACTAGGATGTAAGCTTAAAAACAGCAGGGATTTTGTCTCTTTTGTTGTCTTCTTTGCCAGGCATAGAATAGGGGTTCAGTAAATATTTGTTAAGTGAATGGATTATTTCATGAATTTGATCTTCTCAAAGCTGCAAGGTGTGTAGACACAGATGAATAGGTGTGATGTCTATTTTCTTGTGCCCATCGTTCAGATAAAGAAATGAAACATAGAGACCAACCAACTTCTTTGGGTCACACATCCAGATAATAATAATAGGATTCTTTTTCACTTGGTTTTGGTATATGATTAGGATTTACAGTTTTTCTAAAAGATATTATAAGTTCTTGATAGGCAGAATCTGGCAAAATTAGTATTCCAACTCTCAAATGTTTGTTAAATACTAGTGTACATCTAGCATTCTGAAGTGAAAAAATTCAGGGAGTTAGGTAAAGTGTAGTATGAGCTGGCTATGCTTGAGGTTTACATTTTCATGTACTTTATGGTACTTAGTGCTTGGCATATAAGTGAGGCCCCATTCATGTTTGTGGAATGAATGAGTGAATGAGCTCTTTTACTCTCTAGTCTTCCACTCTGGTTGTCTCTGTGGGATACCTATGGGCAGTAAATAGTTAACTAGAAAAAGACAAAGAAGAAAGCATGAAGAATTGATAGGCCCTAAAAGTCTGCTTTTCCAGAGGCTGCAGGCCATGTGTCAGGAGCCCAGGCTACATGAGAAAAAGGCCCAGGGGGAAGTTCTTGTGGACAGAGTTAACTTACTTCGTACAATAGTGGAAACAGCCCCTAGGAAGGAAAAACAAGCACCCAAACTTTGGACCTTGAAACATGACTACTTTCCTTAGAGCTTAGCCAAGAAAAAGAGTATATTAGGATTCCCCTGAGGGGCAGCGGGGGGTGTCTCATAACTCTTAGCTCCAGTAATCAGTGGGAAGAATAGGGATTTACTGTAGATTAGACGTTGAGCCAAGTACTTTATAGACATTATTTCATTAACCCTGTCTACAACCCCAATAAGTTGGTGGTTTTTACTCCATATTTTACAGGTAAGGAAACTGAATCACCTAGTAAATTAGTTAAGTTATTTAGTAAGTTAAAAGAATGGAGAATTTGAACCTAGATCTACCTTACTGAAATCTCTACTCCTT
Organism: Galeopterus variegatus; assembly: GCF_000696425.1. Taxonomy (NCBI): domain Eukaryota; kingdom Metazoa; phylum Chordata; class Mammalia; order Dermoptera; family Cynocephalidae; genus Galeopterus; species Galeopterus variegatus. Next base: position 447,428 of record NW_007726320.1, read on the forward strand.
TCCTAAACCATAAACCAGTTTTCTTCTGGAGAAGAGGGAAATGAAGGCCTGATTTGTCTGACATATGTAGAAGTTTATAAAAGAATAGGCTCACAGAAGTAAATATGCTAGGTTCTGTCAGGCTTCTTAGAGAAACCCTACAGCAGTAGTAGTCATATTAAGAAGCTGTTTCTCTTGTCTCTGAGTTGATTGATTTCAGGAGTTTGGTTTGCTTGTATTTCATTAATAAAATTCAAGCTCAGGCCTTAGGGTGTGCAGCTGAAAAGTTCCATAGTTCCAGTTTTTTCTGTTGGAAGAGGGAAGGCCTGGGACCTGCCTAGACAAGTACATGTTGTAATGTCAGGATTTTCTGCTGATTAAATGATTTGCTATAGTTTCTCTCCTGTGCTATCTCCTCTTGCTGTTTCTTGTTGTGGCTTGTGATGGCCTTAAGATGGTGATGCAGCTTTATAGTTAGCCTTAAGGAAAAGGCTTGGGGGAAAAACACTTAACTGTTGTGAGGTGGATTGGGCATCACTAGGGTCTTAGTAGGGGCTGCTACTTTAGGGTTCCTTATTGCTTTCCTTTCGTGGAGGGCGTTTTTTAGGTCTCCAGGAAAGGTGGGCAGGGCTGTGCTGCTACAACTCTTTAGGGTTTACGTAGAGTCAGGCAGGCTTCTTCTCTCTGCTGCATAGTTTGGATCTTTTTGGTATAGAGTAAAGAGCACCAAAAGGGAAGAAACACATATATCTTCTTTTCCACTCCATTCAGAGCCCTTTGGGTTGTAGTGTTTTCTCATCTGTCAGACACCATAATAAAAAATTTGGGGTGGGGGAATCCTATTGACATCACAGGGTGATTTTTGAATCCAGCTTTTAAAATCTGTAATTCAGACTTCCTGCTGCAGTTTGACTAAAAACCACCTGGGCCTCATTTTAGCAGCTTCTTCTCTTATTCACAAATGGCAGCAAGTGTTAGCTCTTTGTTTGAGCTGTTGGTCCATGCAGAGTCTAGTTGCCAATTCAGAACATTGGAGGATCTGAACTGTGCAGTACACATTTCTCTCTCTGTAGTAGTTAAAAGATAGTATATCATGGGGTTGCAATTAAAAGTCTTAGAGTTAAACAGAACTTCATGTTCTGGCTTTGCCACTTCCTAGCTGTGTAACCTTGGGAAAATTAATCAACCTTCCTAAACCTCAGTTTCTTTGCCTGTAAGATGTAAAATAATAGTTTGACCTCATGGTTACTGTGAGAATTAAATGAGATAATCCATGTAAGTAGCTTTGCGCAGTGCTTGGCACATAACAAGTGTGAAAAAAAGTTAGCTATTAGCAGCAGCAGCAGCAATAATTACTGTTGAACATTTTTGTCAAATATTATTCAGGAGAGATGCTACTTCTCTGTTGTATTTGGAAGTGGTATCCTCTTTTATCTAGCTTGCATATACTATACTCAAAACTGATTTCCGGATTTTTCCTCTGTGTGTCATTGGCCAGCAGAACCCCTCCCAACCTCCTTTCCTCCCTCCCTCCCTCCCTTCCTCCTCCCCCACTCCCTCCCTTCCTCCTCCCCCACTTTTTCTTTTCTATGGAAAAGGAGGGAAATAAATGCTACAGAAGGCTAGATTTTTAAAGCCTGTGTTCCATTTCTTAACTGTGAGGAGTAGGCTCTGGTCTCTCTTTGGGTTGTAATTTGATTAAAATAATTTATGTTGTATTATAACCTGAAAAAATTGAGAATCTGTGTATCTTGTTTGGTATTTTCTTTTGGACATCTTGGTGCAGCAGTTACAGGCTATTTCATTTTGTAGTTTGGGAGCCATAATTACAGCTTCCTCAGCCCTGGTTCTTCTGGGCCCTTTCCTTCCCTTCCTGGTTGGTACTAGCCGAGCCAGTGTGTTTTATCGCTCTTTGATATTGTTCTCCTCCTCCTTCCTCCACGTTACCTTCTCCCATGGCTTTTCTTCTTTTCCCCTCCCTTTTCCATTTACTCTTACATTTTCTCCCCTCCTCCTTACCCTCCCTAATTTCTTCCCACCCCTGGTTTCTAGCTCCTTTTTGCTTTCTGTTTGTGTTACTGAGGGCAGTGCTCTAATTACCTCATATTTGGAGAGAGGAAGCTGCAGCCAATCTGGTTTCTGTCTGCTTTTAGGTCAAGTGATTTCTGAACTGCAGTGAGATGCTTTGAATTTGTCTTGTTGCAGCTCTGAGCCTGTAAGATGGCTGTCTGAATCAGCAGCGGCTGGAAGAGACAGAGGCGGGGAGGGAGGGAGAAAGAATTGGAGGGATTGCCGGCATAGTGCATATTTTCAAATGTGCATCAAATCTGATGAAGCCAAGGTTGGGATTTCTGTGGGATACCAGGACTGGCTTAGCTGCGTTTTTGCTGAGATTAGGAAAGGAAGGAAATGGGAAATTCACTGGGCTGTGTTAAGGAGCCGAAAGAGTCAATAGCTATTCCTGAGAAGGCTCCCATATCTCCTAAGAAAAGGGTTCGGTTCAAAAGGAAGTGGAGGGGGAAGAAAATCCCTACTCCAGAGGCATCTCACGAGGAAGAACCCGTGGAAGGAACTGGAGTCGTTGAAGAGACTGAAACCCTAATGAAGTTAACAGTGAGTCTCCAAAAGGAGGATGGAGCAGGAGGAGTAGAGCATCCCCCACCAGATATTTCGCTGCCTGAGGACTCAGCCCCCAACTCGGAGGTGGGCGATCAGGGGATGCTTGTGCAGGTGAAGGAGAGATTCCAAGGGGAGATCCAGACTGCTCACCTTTTGTTAGAGAATGAGTCATCAGTTGCTGGAGGGGTCTGGGATTCCCTGGAAGAGGGGATGACTGTCATTGCTCACCTGCTTGATAACCCAGCAGAAAGGAACTGTGAGAAGTCAGTGAGCCAACTGGTGGAATTTCTAAGGACAGCATCCTGCAGCAGCAGGGCTGTGCTGCTGCCTTTGCAAGGAGAGACTGCAGTGGAGAAAGGAGGCACTCAGCACAGCACTCTACCTAGGACAGACTACCCCACCGACACAGGAAATCAAGACCAACTTTCAGAGGGCTGGAGTGTGGGAGGAGGAACCAAGAGTATTTCAAGTGCCCCTCAGGCAGGCTCCTGGATTGCAGAATGTTCTGTTCCTTCATCACTTCAGGACCATTTGAGAGGCCATAGAGGCACAGAGCCTGCCCACGTGGGTCGAATGCCCCCCCAGGGTTCCAGACTGCCCACTTCTCAGAGTGATTTATCTATCAGTGGCATAACTGTGAGCATTTTGCCCTCCTCTTCTGGCTATGGCAGCAATGGGACGCACTTATATAGGATCCAGCCTAAAGATACAGAACCTGAAAAGAGCTCCACATCCTTCTCAGAAGAGGATGGCACCCTTTCTTTGGAGGCAAGCCACACCCCATCATCAGGTCTGGAGGAGGTAGGTGGGCATGTTCAAGGGGTAATCAGACTTCTGTTTGGAATCCTGGCCCTCAAACATATTAAAGTGGAGTGTGGAGAGCAGTGAGGATATTGGTGCTTCTCAAACTTACCATTTTGGGTACTGTGAGTTAGTGACTGTTGGGGTTTGGCAAGCAGAATCTATTTCAGAATGCTCCTTGAAACTTGAAACCAAGTCTTATTGTCTCTGGGGAATCCCTGATTCTGGGTAGCCACATGGCATAATTGCTTGAGCTATCTGGTAGGGTTATCTCTCAAGGTGCAGTGGTAGATAGTGCTTACCCTCAGGCAGGTCTGTTCACCAGCTTCCCTGCTACAAGAAGTTATGGCATAGCACAAAAGACTACAGGCGGGAATAGCTGAATCTCTGAAGTGAATGTGGAAGGGGTGAGGAATGTTAAAGGGGTTTGGGGTAAGGCAGCTTTCTTCAAGGATACTTTCTCTTCTCCCTGGAGAGTGATTTTCTTACTAGAGCTGACACAATCCCATTCCTGTGGGGAAACTTTTAATGACAACATGCATTCAATATTTGTATGGGTGTAGAGGGCTTATCCTTCTTTGGTTCCTAATTCCACGATTAGAGGAGAGGGGCATAGAGAGATAGAGAGATTAGAGCAGTTTGAAGGTTCAAGGCTAGAAAAAGTTTTTGTGATTGGACTAGTTGACATGTTTTTGTTTGTGAGGTATAGGTGTTGGTGGTGGTAGCTGGTGTGAATGTTTTGTTTTTTGTTTTTTGTTTTGGTGGCTGGCCCGTATGGGAATCCATACCCTTGACCTTGGTGTTATCACACCATGCTCTAACCAGCTGAGCTAACCTGACAGCCCCTGCTTTGAATGTTTTAAGAGTCAAGAGCAAGTGAGAATTCAGAGATCTGGACACTGAGATAGAGACTCAGTAAGATCCTGCGTGGCACAGGGTGTGGCATGTAGGTGTGTGATTATGTAGGTGATTGAAGTTATAATTCACCAGTGGCCGAAGAACTTTTATTAGCATGTTGGCCCCTGCTGCAGAAGAAATAAAAACTTTAGGATCTCAAAGCAGCAAGAGGTGGGAGATAAAGTAGGGCACTTTCCTCGTCTAGGTTGTGAAAGCTCATATTATACAGAGCAGGGATGTGACCCACCTACTGGTGCCCTGCTTATCACCAGTAGCATGAGGCTGAGGATAGAGACACATTTTAAACTGATCTGTGCTTAAAATTTCCTTTTGGGGGGGTGGATTTCCCCCATTGATAGGTCTGTCTCAGGACCCTGTTTTAGAGTTTGGAGACTCCCAAAAGTTTGAAGAAAAAAGTGGCCATTGAAAAATATCCATTATAGGGCCGGCCCGGTGGCACACTGCACTGTTTGAAGAAAAAAGTGGCCATTGAAAAATATCCATTATAGGGCCGGCCCGGTGGCACACTGCGCTGGTGCGCTGCTTGGGAAGCGCGGCTGCGCTCCCGCCAAGGGTTCGGATCCCACATGCAGACCGGTTCCCGCTCACTGGCTGAGCGAGGCGCGGGGGCAACACCGAGGGTTGCGATCCCGTTGCCGGTCCCGGTCCGGTACGGGGGCAACACTGAGGGTTGCGATCCGTTGCCGGACATAGAAAAAGACAAAAAAAAAAAAGAAAAATATCCATTATATAAATGCACAAGAGGCTCCTTGGGCTTCATATAAAATGGATGGGTGGGTGTGGGTGGGTGTGCTCACATGTGCAAGCATGTGCTATGGTAGGAAGGATGGCAGTGAGACTACTGGGATGGGGTGTACAAGTATTTGGGTTTCATCAGATAAGATGGAATGTCAAAGTCAACTTTTATTTCTGTATGGAATGAACGTAGATAAGATAGGGTAAGACCAACTGCTGAACTGATTGCCCTTTTAATACCACTGGCATTAAAGTTGACTTTGTGGGGCCAGCCCGGTGGCGCACTTGGTAGAGTGCGGCGCTTGGGAGTGTGGCGGCGCTCCCGCTGAGGGTTCGGATCCCATAGAGAGACCGGTCCGCTCACGGGGTGAGCGCGGTGTGGGCGCGACGCCGAGGGTTGCGATCCCGTTGCCGGTCACGAAAAAAGACAAAAAAAAAAAAGGAAAAAAAAAAAAACCCTGAGACTCAGTGGCTGGCTGTGTCCCAAGGCAGGGTAATTTATGGGCCGGCCCGAAAAAAAAAGAAAAAAAAGTTGACTTTGTGGGGCCAGCCCGGTGGCGCACTTGGTAGAGTGCGGCGCTTGGGAGTGTGGCGGCGCTCCCGCCGAGGGGTCGGATCCCATATAGGGATGGCCGGTTAGCTCAATGGGGGAGCATGGTGCTGACAACACCAAGTCAAGGGTTAAGATCCCCTTACCGGTCATCTTTAAAAAAAAAAAAAAGAAAAAAAAGTTGACTTTGTGGAGTCATCATAACATTGTAGGATACATGTTCATAATTGAATGTGAGGCTTTCAGAAAGTTTGGAGTATAAAATTTTAGGAAATCCTGATGGAAACCAATCCTAGGTAGCAATGGCACTTTTGTGTGGGCTGGATTTCCACACTGGGAAGGGAAGTTTCCACATGAGTCTGTGAGGAGTCTTAGAAAAAAGATTGGTGGGAGAAACCTTTTGGCCATGAACTACAGTCTGACAGTATCTGCAGCTGTGTGATCCTTTTGCTCTTCCGTATATGAGTCAAATTGGTAAGTGACATTTTCTGGGCAGCCAACCGCTACATTCATCCCTTTGAGGGCAGATACAGCCAGCACTGAAAAACTGAGTGAGTGAAAAACACCTGGCACATTTCTAAGGCTCTGTATCCCTTGTGTGACGTAGGGGCTACCATCCTGCATGGTCAGATCAGAAGAAACTTCTCAAGATAAGTGTGAAATCCCTTCAGAATGAAAGTCCTTAAGGCCAAGGGGCCTGAAACCTCTCATTAGTCTCTGAAGGCACTGTCTTTAGGGAACTGCTGTCCTCACTAGCAGGCTGTTCACAGGTGTTGAGGATGGCAGCAGCCAAGCCAGGGACACAGAGGGCAGCGAGCTCTGACACTGACACTCGAAGCGAGAGCATGTGGCTAGATAGAGCATGAGCTTTCTCTGCTGAGTGGGAGTGCTGGGAGGGTGGGTCAGAAGAGCATCTGCTGATGGTTACACCCCAGCTCCCTCCTAAACAGGAGGCAGCTGGCAGTTCAAGAAAGTTCATTTTTTGTTTGCTTTTTTGGTGCTTATTTTGTTTTTAATATGCCAGGGTAGTAACCCTCCTCAGAAAATAATTCAAGTTCCAGAGTGGTGCCTGTCCTTGGCATAACTCAGGCCACATTGTCTCTACTACTGTTGATTAGTCCGTGGCATGTTGACGGGAGTGGGACCAGGCTGTGGCTAGAAATAAACTTCAAGATGGGCTTTGCTGCTTTTCAGGATAGAGAGAAATGGGAACTGATTCCTGGGGTTTAGATAATAGAAGATAAATGGTCTGCTTTCTTCTGTACCTGGTGTAGTTGTGTAAAGCTACATGACTACACCAGTTGTTGAGTAAGGCAAATCATAACTGAAGCCAAAATGTTTCATTATTTTAGTTATACTAAGTTTCCATTTATATTGTTAGAGCTAGGGCTCAGACTCTTCAAACCCATTGTACAGACTTGGTCACCTCACATGCCAGGCTGGGTCACCAGACCCCTCACATGCAGGTCCACGCTAGGTAATTGGGAAAGATCCCGGGAGCCATTGGCAGATGACACAAGCTCAGTCCTCAGCAACAGCAGCAGAGATCCAGCGGTTGCGGCAGCCTCACAGAGGGTCCCAGGGATACTGGCAGAAACAGCCTCCAGCAGCAGTATCGGCCTCCCGGTACCCCCCCACCCCCCAGCATCTCGGGGGTGGGAGGTGCTGTGGATCAGAGCCACTCATCCTTTATACTTAAGTCCATAACCCAGGACACCTGGGTGCACATGCTCAATTACGTTAGACAATAATCAAGGAACACCTGAGCGCATGTGCATATTTACATTAAATGCTCAGCAAGATTCTGAACATCTGAGGGGCCCTGATCATTTTCTCATATTTTCCCAACAAGTTGGTTAATTCCCTTGTCAGGAAATAGTTAACACAGAAGCACCATGAAGGGCCAGCTGACAAAAATTGTTTTCAGAATGATAAATAGACAAGGATTTGGAACTAGATGAGATCAGGCTAAAAGTGATTGTACTTTGATGTCAGACAGAAGCCTTCTCTGGCCCATTCCTTCTCTCAGGACTCCCTACTCCCAGCTGCCATTAATATTCATAATACCTGACTTACTTGAGCAAGGAAAATAGTTAAAAATCCCTTCTTCCTCCCCACCTTGGCTCCTGTCCAAACTGTTAGTGGATCTCCTTGAATGAAGAATTTGACTCTTAAGGGACTGGCTGGTTAACTCACTTGGTTAGAGTGTGTTGCTGATAACACCAAGGTCAAGGGTTTGGATTCCCTTACCAGCCAGCAGCCAAAACCAGGGGGAAAAGAAAAAGAATTTGACTTGCTATAAAACCTTAGTGTCCCTACAATTTCAGGTGAACAGTCAGATAACACTGGGGGCTAGAAATGATGAGAAAGAGATCAGCTGGTGTGTTATTTTCTGGGCTCAGCCTTTTCAGTTTACAACTATCCCTTTCCCATTTCTTCTCTTTAATTACATTTGGAAAGTTGAAAGTAATATTGACTTTGTATTATTAAAAGAAAGCAAAATTAACTGGATGATACTGTTGGAGGAATGTAGAAGTTAAAGTCACAGTTAGAGCTTTGTTTAAGAAAGGATTTTATTTCTTTTTCAGAAAATTTTACTTAAAAATATTACTAAAGAATCATTTTTTTTTTTTTTAAAAAAGATGACCGGTAAGGGGATCTTAACCCTTGACTTGGTGTTGTCAGCACCACACTCAGCCAGTGAGCGAACCGGCCATCCCTATGTGGGATCCGAACCCGGGGCCTTGGTGTTATCAGCACCACACTCTCCCGAGTGAGCCAGGGACTGGCCCCTAAAGAATCATTTTTTAAGTGTGACAATAGTGTGGTTATGTTAAAAAAGAGCCCTTATCTTTTAGAGATTCATACTGAGAAGTTTATAGAGGAAATATATGTGGTTATTGCTTCATAATAATAGGGGAGGGATGAAGTGGGTGGAGTGTAGATGAAACAGAATTAGCTGTGAGTTGATTATGGTTGAAACTGGGTGATGGGTACGTAGGGGCTCATACTTTTCTGTCTCATTTTGTATATATTTGAAAATTTCCATTTCAAATGGGAAGTTAAGAAAAATATTGTTATATAAAAATAAAATACTTATAAAACAAGGGTATTAAGAATGGTAGAATTGGGGCCGGCCCGTGGCTCACTCGGTAGAGTGCGGTGCTGATAACACCAAGGCCCCGGGTTCGGATCCCATATAGGGATGGCCGGTTCACTCACTGGCTGAGCGTGGTGCTGACAACACCAAGTCAAGGGTTAAGATCCCCTTACTGGTCATCTTTTAAAAAAAAAAAAAAAAAGAATGGTAGAATTGTATAATGCATAGATTGAAAAAGGGTTACTATCCAGAATATCTGAAATGAGGTGAAGTGGTTAAGAGTGTGGAGCTAGGTTAGCTGGGTTTGAATCCCAGCTCTACCACTTACTAGCAGTATGCCTTGGGGCAGTGTACTTAACTTCTCTGTGCCTCAGTTTCCTCATTTGTAAATTGAGGATAAGAATAGTGTATACTTTGTAGTGTTGTTGTGAGAATTATGTGAGTCAATATAAGTAAAGCATGATAAATGTTAGTTATTAATATTATTATTTAAAGAATTCCTACAAATAAACAAGAAAAAGACAAACACTCTTGTAGAAAAACAGGGGAAAGCCCAGGAATAAGTAATTCACACTAAAAAGGAAATCCAAATCCTTTTTACTCTTTCTTATCTTTACTCTTACTCTTAATAATCCTTTTTTATTCTTTACACATAAAGACTCTTTCTCACTAGTAATCGAGAATATGCAAATCAAAATAACAAAAAGATACCATTTTATACCCATCAGATTGGCAGAAAATAAAAAGTCTGAAAATACTAAGTTAGGCAGGGGTGTAGAGTGATGGGAAAACCTCTTTATAGCCTGTAGGTGGGAGTATAAATTGGTACTGTTATTTGGAGAATAGTTTGACATTATTTAGTAAAACTGAAAAATGCCCATATTCTGGGATTCCCATTCTAGTTGTATTCCCTAGTGAGACCTCCGAGACTCTGAATTTGAATACTGAAAGAAGCACCCCTTGACCTTTACCTAACTCTCATGCTGGTAATAAACACCTTCTCTCTCTCTATTCCCTGCAAACTTGGCTGCCATTAGATCCCCCTAGCTGGTTATTTGTAATGAACCACTGCAGTGTGTCCTCACCTGCTTCTTGAATGAAAGTTTTCAAGGTCTGATGCCTTCTGTATAGTTGGATTAGGTCAGGTAGAAACTTCAGGACATGAGAATCAAGTATCTACTTCTCAGAATATCTAGTATTATTCCCTGAGATTTATGTAGAATTACAAAGTCTAAATCCCTCAGCCCGGTATTCCAATTCCTCCGTAATCTGTCTGATCTTTGTTCCTATTAGTTCCCAGTTTTAAATCTCCTGTCTTAACAGGTCAGCCCCTTAACCATCTGCTATTCCTGTTTCAGCTCATCTCAACTTTCAATCTTCATTTATATCCACTTTCTATGGGATTCTTTTTTTCTTTCTCTTTGTCTGTTCTATAACATCCTTCAAGGATGAGGTTAAATCATACTTCTTCAAAAAATCTTTTTATCACTCCAGCCTACAGTAATTTTCCATTCTGCTGAGATTCTATATTGGATATTACTATAATTATTGCTTTTTTTTTTTTGGCATGAAATTATATGTAACTCTTTTATACCACATATGACTATAAATATAAGGTAAGCCTTTTTTCCTCCAGAAATTAGCCTTCAGAAAAGAAACATTCTTTTTGTATTTGGCTTCTTACCAATTTTCTTGTTATTGGTCTTCCAGTGAGGTTATAGTCAGTTCATGAAAAAGGATGAATGAATCTGTGTCCCCATCTGTTAGTTCTATAGATATCAGTTTTTGTAGAGACTACCTGACATAATTGGTTAGACAAAAAAGAGATACCAAAAATCTGAGAAAGTCTTAGTTGTTCTTGGGAATATAACCTCCTAATCTGTAGTGTTGAGTGTAATTGTATACAAGCCTTAACATTAAAAACTTAAAAAAAAAATCACTTGCATCACTTATGAAACTTGTGTAAATGCATGCACACACACACATGCACACACATACAGAGCAAGTGGTCACATTATGTAGATCATAAATAAAAGCCAATAGAACCAATGAGGGGAAAAAAAAAAACCCAAATCCAGTGTTATGCAACTATATTCTTGTGGTTTGGAATGAAATTTCCAGAGATGGTATGGACTTGGAAAAATGTTGTATCTTGAAGATCTTGAAAAGAAAAGTAGATGATTTTTTTAGAAAGTTCACGCAAAAAATAGCTTATTGATGAAAAAGACATTAATGTCAAAGATGCATGTGAAGTTTGAATATGGTTTTTTGAAATGTAAAGGCAGATATAGCATTAATACTAAGTTAATGTGTTAGATATACTGCTTAATTTTAAATATATATGTATGTGTAAATAAATTTCTAGAAGTTTATACATTCAAGAGGACCACAGAGCTCCCTTCCTCATTACTCTTTTACTTCCACCTATCTTGTCATTTGGGAAAATATTTAAGATAGCCTTATTTTAGTCAGATTTGGCATATCTTAACTAAGTTTGTGCATGGCAGCCACGTTTTTTTGTTTTCTCCTTTTTCACCTGGCTAACTTCTTCTTAATGAAACTCAGCACAAATATTGTCATCTCTGAAAATCCATTGGCATTGCTAGTTTGGGTTACTTGCTTCCCTCTGTCACAACACTGATCTCTCTCTATAGTAAATTATGTGCCTGGCTAAATTGTTTGAGCTTCAGTCCTGAGGCTGTGCTTTTATTTTGAGATATCAAGAACTTAAACACAGCTCATAGAACATATTGGTTGCTAGAAAATGATAACAGAATGAATAAATGGTGTGTGTGTTTTTGTTCTTCTTGACGGTATGTGGCATAATGTTTCGATGTTGTTTGGTTAATACTTATTGAGTTATTAGGAAAATATTAAGTTTCTGGAAATGCTTCAGAGAAGGAATTGGGAAGTGTGGGTTGGAAGAAAATTCATGTAGACGTGCATAGTCTCTGGCATGGTATTGAGGCTGTCCTCCTTCTCCACATGGCTTCCTGCCTAAAACCCAGACGAGGGTAGAAAGCTCCCTGAAACTGAAGCTGGATTTCCGCATTTGGGAGATTAAGGTAAAAGCTTCTGCACAGCCCAAAGGACAGCATTGTGCACACACGTCACATGCAAGTATTACAAGAAGAGATGGACAAAGGCCAGGTTTAATTACTGAGATGGTTATGAACTGTAATCCCTGTTTTCTCATCCAGTTTACAGTTTAGGAAGGGCCTTAATACAAACAGTATATTTTTCCTTTCCCCGAGGGATGCAAACATTTCCCTGTCTCATTACAGCTATGTTGAAAATCTGAAGTAAAACTTTTCATTGAAGCAGTTTCAGTGCTATGTACAGTGCAGAAATGCTGTGATTGGCAGATAGGAGATGTCACTAGAGAGATTGACTGTGGTTGTACTGGACATACAATATCAATTAATTAACTGAGATTTTGCTTTTGGATAAAGAACCCAAATACTAAGATTTCATTTTGCTTATTCAAGTTCTATCCCCTTTTACCTCCATAAATCTATTCCCTGTTCTCAGCAACATTTCGCCTTAATATGTATGTGATGCAGCTACACTGAAGGTACTGGGATACATCAATGTTGGGTGTTAAGGCATTGAAATAGGTAGCTAGAAATGTTGTTGCGGGGAACTGGGATAGAATTGGTACTAGGGATTGCTGTTTACACTAGGCTCATGGGATGAGGGCTTGGACAACATGATTCATTTTGGGGTCCTCAGGTTTGCAGCTCCACGGCTCTTCCCCCCACCAGTGTACTGGGAATTGATTGAGTTTTATGGAATTGACTCACACTGATCACACTTGCAAGAGATTGACTGATGTGAATTAATTAATTTACAAAATGAATTTTCACTGCCAAGTGATTGACTATTTGAATTGGCCACTTAATGCATTTTGTTACTTTAGAGTATCTATTTGGGAAGGAAATCATCTGAAGGATATCGGATGAACATGGAGTCAGAGCAGAGAGGCAGTGAGTGGAGGATAGTTTTGTGGGATGATCTTATTAGCTGGCATCATCAAAGTAGGATGGCCTGATTTCTCCTGTAGAAATGAACCCGTCAAAGATACAAGAATCCTCTCCCCTTGAATCTCTTGGTTAGGGTGCTGTGTCACCTTCGCAGGTGTAGAGGCAGCACTTCCTGGCTTCCCTTGTCTAGACTCCACACAAGCTCCCCATCCTCACAATATTTCTTCATACATCTTAGTAACATTTAGCAGTCTGCAGCTTTCTTTTATTCTTAATGAAATATTAAAGTTCTCAGTCCTGTTTTTCTGATTTGAAAGTATCTTCTGCTAATATTTAATCTCATCTCTTATGAGTTGAATTTGTAAATTTAGTATTTGGACACTTGATTGCCCCCTTGTGCTGACCACCAGGGATACTACACCTGAGAGAGACAACTAAGAACCACAGTGTTCTGTTGAATGCTAGTGCCTTCCCTGTCCCAAACACCCAAACCAAAAATTGTGTTGGACATGCCGTTTTATTATTATGGGAAGGAAATATGGGAGTACTTCAAAAAGTTCACGGGAAGATTCCTGTTGTCTTTTAATTCTATTTTTTCCCTGAAGTACCCCACAGGTGTTCCCTAGGCACTACCTACATCACCTTTTTTAATCCTTATAATTATCCTATGAGAAAGTTACTATCCTGTGTTAAATAGGGAGAAAATGGGGTGCAAGAGGCTTAAGTGATTTGCCTGAGGTTAAGTTCCCAGTAAATGCCTCTTTTCAAACACAAATCTGTTTGATTTAAAGGCTTGTGCTTTTTCTTGTTAATAAAGATCAGTTTATAGTTTTTATTATAAAAGTAAGGTATAAAAAAAAAGAAAAGCAGAAAGAAAATTATTCATAGTCCCACTACAGGGGACACAACCATTGTTAACATTAGCCTAAACTTAGTTGACTTTACACACTGCTTTGACTTCTCCAAGTTTGCTGTCCAAGATGTAACCTGTCTTGGGATTCTAGGAAAGATTTACCCCCAAATACTTTTATTCACTTATTTTTATTATTTCATTTATAAACCAAGTGATTATTAATTAAAATTTGTTAAGTTGCCGCCATATGACCAGCACTCTTGCTGCAATGGGCAATGTATGAAAGGATCACTGAGTCTCAGAGTGGGAGGTTATTTTTTCCGCAGCCTCCCAGCTTCTGCTTGAAGATATCTAATGGCAAGGAGCTCTCCCTCATAGGGGGTGCTGTTCATTTTTAGACAGCTCTGATTAAAGAGATGGTGCCAGCCCCTTAGGAAACCTACAATCTTGGGGAGATAAGATTAAATATATGAAATAACAGTAATGCAAAATAACATTTAATTAAATGACGATACAAACTGTCAGTGCTGTAGGAGCTATGGACAAGTAAGAATTGAAGGAAGACCATCATCCATACAAGGAAGAGGGAAGAGAACTCTATTTGTTGAGCATAACCCTGAGTTTGGGCTAGGGGCTTCAACGTATAATCTAGTTGATTATCACAGCAACCCTGAAAAGGTGGTAGGTATTATTTCCACTTTACAGATGTGATAATTGAATTTGCAGTTGGTCAAGCTGGGATTTAAATCCAGGTCTGTGTGGAATTGAAGTATGCATTTTTTCCTCTCCTTGCACCGCCATCTCTCTTAAAGTAGGTCTGTGCTATATTTTGGAGATTTCTTAAAATAGCTTTTTTTCTTGTAATAAAAATGTACATGATGTAGAAAATTTAGAAAATATAAAAATCCCCTGTAATACAATCACTCACAGATAAACTGTGATTACTAGTTTGGTACATTTCTCTCCAATATTTACACTCACACACATGGTATATATGCACATGTATGCATATGTATATGCATATATGACTACATAGTTAAATATATATTTTGTATATCTTTTATACAAAATCAGGATTACTATATATATTATTTTGTTTGTATTGTTTTTCTTTTTGGTGACCATTTTTCTATGTCATTAAAATTTTCTAAGTACCTTTTTTAAAAAAAAGATAACTGGTAAGGGGATCTTAACCCTTAGCTTGGTGTTGTCAGCACTGCGCTCTCCCAAGTGAGCCACGGGCCGGCCCTTTTCTAAGTACCTTTTTAAGTACTAGAAAGAATCCTATTCTGCTTAAGTGCTATACTCTGTAACCAATGAATCCCTTATTAGAGTTTTAGCTCTTTATAACTGTTTGCTATATCATGTTTATCATGTTTTGATAAACATTCTTGTATAAAATATTTTGTACATATCTCTGATGATTTCCTATCAAGTTGTATGTATAAGACTTTTGATTCACAACTGATATCCAGAGAAGTTATGCCATTTGTATTCTCACTATGGCAGCATGTGAGAATACCCAATTTTAGATATTCTCTCCAATCCTGAATAGTATCATTAAAAACAAGCAAACCTTTCCTACCTTGATAAATGGAAAATAACTTCTCATGGTTTTAATTTGCATTTCTTTGGTTACCAAAGAGTGGATAAACGTTGAAGTTGTCATCTAAAGAGCTGCCAGCTTTAGATCTCCCTCTTCCTCTAAGAGCCATAGTGTACTGGGAAGAGAAGGTTAAAAATCTTCATCTTATTTATACTAAATTTCTCCATGACCTATTTTTTGGCAGATCTCTGACATCTACATTAGTGGGGAATCAGGAGATATGTCAGCCAAGGAGAAGCTACTCCTATGGACCCAGAAGGTAACAGCTGGTTACACAGGAATCAAGTGCACCAACTTTTCCTCCTGCTGGAGTGATGGGAAGATGTTCAATGCACTTATTCACCGATACAGGTAAATACAGTAGAATGTCAGTACTCCTGCAGGACTTCTTCTCATCTCTTGTTTGTAATTAGTTATAATGCTGTGTTCCCCTTCAACCAAGAATCAAGGCTCTGATTCACTTGAAAAAGGAATATTTATTGAACTCCTACTATTCTAGGCACTGGGCACATATAGCAGTGAATAAAATAGCAAACGTTCTTGCTCTCATGGAGCTTACCTATCAGTGGCGAGAAAGGCAATAAACAAATATACGCTGTCATACAGTGGTAAGGGCAATGGAGGGATAGAGAGTGACAGGGGGTTGTGGTATTTTGAACAGGGTGTTGAGAGATGGCCTATTTGATGAGGACATTGGAACAGAGCCATGAGGGAGTGAGCCATGCAGGCCTCTGGGGTCAGAGTGTTCCAGTTGGAGGAAATAGCAAGTGCAGAGGGCCTGAGTCGGGGCTTGCTTGGAGTGGATGAGGAACAGCGGGTGGCTGGAGTGAGGCAAGTGAGGAAGGCAAGAATTTTGAATGAAAAAACTACTGAGTTCTTATTTTGAATTTTAAAAATCAAAATTATTGAGTTCTTCGTGGCCGTAAACATGCCCCAATTTTTGGTACTAGTTTATAATACCTTTCCCAGGAACCCACTGTTGTGTAAATTTAGAATTTGGGAGTAGTGCACTCCTGGTATGTAATTAAAAATGGGAGTTAGTACCCTTGTAAACCTCCTGCATTCTCTCTAACTCACTCAGTGTTTTTCAGTTCTGGGAACTTGTAAGAAGTTTTCTTTTTGTGAATTCGTGTGATGTGTAGATGATGGCTTTTCATGTGCCTTGGTGGACTTTTACAGACCTGATCTGGTAGATATGGAGAGGGTGCAAATCCAAAGTAACCGAGAGAATCTGGAACAGGCTTTCGAAGTGGCAGAAAGACTGGGAGTCACCCGATTGCTGGATGCAGAAGGTGAGCATTCATTGAACTTGAGTAAGTTCAGCATACATTCACTGTTCCTTCTTCTGGTAGGTTCCTTTGTTCTGAGAAATTTCTTGTTCATTCTCTCTCAGATGTGGATGTGCCATCTCCAGATGAAAAGTCTGTAATCACTTATGTGTCTTCAATTTATGATGCTTTCCCTAAAGTCCCTGAGGGTGGAGAAGGGATCGGTGCTACGGTAAAAAAAAAAAAACACAAAAACAAAAACATTTTCCTAAAATACCTTCTGTCTTTGATTTGTTTGGGTGGAATGCATTGTTTAGACAATGTTTCTTAAGCACTCATTGTATGCAGAGCACTTTTATACAGAGCAAATGAATCCACATTATCTTTATCATACATGGACATTGTCATTGGTCCCTGGGAATGAGTCTAGATATTGCTAATTTTGTAGCATCTAGCAAAGAATGCTAAATGCCAGCGAAGAATGTTCCTTTCATCCCCAGCTATAATTCAAGAAGCAGTGTTTTCTCAGCCACTAATATCTTGATTTGGTATATCATGGATCTTTTCTGAATATTTTTAGTAGCTTGGTTTGTGGGCTTTCTAGATGTCAGGAAGTTGAATCCCATCCTGAGAGCCCTTGAGGAGCTTCAAAACTGGGACCATGAGCATTAAACTAAGCAGCTGTCTAGGCAGTTAGAGGAAAAGGATTTGATATGGTTTGGGGTGGCCTGAGCTACTTTCTTCTGTGCTTGTTTGGGATATTGCTAAGCAGGTGTGTGATGTTTACCTTTTGGCAATAGGAAGTAGACTCCAGGTGGCAAGAATACCAAAGCCGAGTGGACTCCCTCATTCCCTGGATCAAACAGCATATAATACTGATGTCAGATAAATCTTTTCCCCAGAACCCTGTTGAACTAAAGGTAAAGTCATGGACTTAAATTATTTTTATAAATTCTTTTTAGGAGGTAAATCTCAGAGCTTGTTACTTCTGGGTGAGGTGACATGAAAAATTGGGCCTGGTTGCTGGTATCCATTCATTTATTCACCAAATATTAATTTTGTAGGCACTTTATAACCAATATATACACTTCAAAGAAACAGAAATTCTGGCCAAGGAGAGAGAAAAAGGAAGAATTGAGGAATTATATAAATTATTAGAGGTAAGGAAGCCCATCCTTTGTTGAGACTAGGGGTTTTCTGGTTTGCACTGTTGTTGCTTCTTCCCCCCCGCCCCCCCCTTTTTTTTGGCGGCTGGCCAGTATGGAGATTGAAACCCTTGACCTTGGTGTTATAACACTGTGCTCTACCAGCTGAGCAACTGGCCAGCCCTGTTGTTGCTTCTGGATTGGCCGTATTCCCAGAGTATATTCTCTCCCCAACCTGAATTAATAGCAATATCTTCAGGGTGACAAATATGGTATCAGTCTCAGGCTGGTCTTGAAAATTTGTGGTTAAGGGGCAATATCAACCATCTGTATTTTAAAAGAGATTTATTAAAAAATAACATCTCTTTATTCGGATATCTTGAGTTTTGTGGATGAGTTTTCCTGCTTCTTGGAGGAAAGCTAAATCTTTCCCTGTGGTGGAAAGAAAAGAGACTTCCTTTCACATTTTGATTCCTAGAGAATTTTAAGCTGTAGAGATGGGCATTTAACCATGCCACAATGGGGACTATTGAGAGGACAGGAGGATCTATACAAAGTATAAAAGGAATGGAAGGATTCAAAACAGGTAGTCCCTACATTTTAGAGGTGATTTTTTTTTTTCCCTCACTTCGGAGTGAGGCATTGCTAAATATTTGATTGTTTTCCCACATTAGACAATGGGAGAAACTTCTAACTGGCTGGTTAAAACAGCAAGAAGTGATATACAAAGAATAAATGAAAACTTGGCTTGAGGGCATGGCTGTATTTCTGGACTGAAAGAATATCTCTTTCAGGTGTGGATTGAATTTGGCCGAATTAAACTGCCTCAAGGTTATCACCCTAACGATGTGGAAGAAGAGTGGGGAAAGCTCATTATTGAGATGCTGGAGCGAGAGAAATCACTTCGACCAGCTGTGGAGAGGTGGGTCCAGAGCCTGAGGGTGATCTGAAGTTACTTACTGGACTACGTTGCATTTGACTATGGTTTTTACCTTATTTTAGGCTGGAATTACTGCTACAGATTGCAAACAAAATCCAGAATGGTGCTTTAAACTGTGAAGAAAAATTGACACTAGCTAAGAATACACTGCAGGCTGTAAGTCTCTGTCTGGTCCCACATCTTATGTCACATGTTTTCCATTTCTCACCCTCTGTTCTAATGGTCAGAGTTAACAGTTGAGGAATCCAACTGTGTCACTTCCTATTTCTTTGAATTCCACTGGGCCCCTTGGCTCCATCTTCCTAGTGGGTGGGAGCAATGGAAGTTTCCCTTTCTTATTCTCCCTTTCTGTCTCAGGATGCTGCTCACCTGGAATCAGGACAACCAGTACAATGCGAGTCAGATGTCATCATGTACATTCAGGAGTGTGAAGGTCTCATCAGGCAGCTGCAAGTGGATCTGCAGATCCTACGGGATGAAAATTACTACCAGTTAGAAGAGCTGGCTTTTAGGTGAGGAACATGGTATTCATACAGAGAGCTTCCTTACTGTTGAGGCTCATGGATCAACAGTAGATCAAGAGTCAGGCCCTGAATCTTATAACTTGGACCTTAGAAGTCAGTGTCTCAGGGGGATATAGTACAAGTATTTGGGGCAGGAAAATTCTTGTGGTGGAAGACAGTTTTCCATTATTGCTGGCTTCTTTCATTAAGGACCTGTAGGATTCCCCCAGTCATTGTGGCATCTTATAACGTCCTCACAATTTTCAGAGTGACCTGCAGGACTGTGATAACACAGTAGTGATCCAGTGCACTCATTTTATATGTAAGAGGAAACTGAGACCACAGAGGAGATGAGGACTGTCTAAAGTCCCATGGCTTAGCCACATGGCTAGGTTGTACAGAGCCAAGACTAGGATCCATATCTTTTGACCCCTGATTCGTTGTTTATTCTGTTATACCATCCAGGAGTTATATAAATAGGCATTGGGTTAAAACAGCATGGTACTGGTATAAAAACAGAGACACTGATCAATGGAATAGAATAGCGCACCCAGAAATCAACCCACGCACTTACTGCCATTTGATCTTCGACAAAGGCACCAAGCCTATTCACTGGGGTTGGGACTGCCTCTTCAGCAAAGGGTGCTGGGATAACTGGATATCCATATGCAGGAGATTGAAACTAGACCCATACCTCTCACCATATACTAAAATCAACTCAAAATGGATTAAGGATTTAAATATACACCCCGAAACAAGAAATTTCTAATTATGCAACATTCTTCAAAGAGTACAGCCTCAAGTGAATTGTTATGTTCAACGTTGGCCCTGTGCTGCGTGTCCTTGCTTGCGGGTATGAATTGGACAATAGGCTTTGACTCAAGAGACACCTGTGATACGACAATGAAATCTAGAGTTGGAGACAGTCTTTCTGGATTGTGCAATGTCAATGTGGATAATGTTAGAAACCGCATTTGCCAGAATCCCTTCCCTTTCTGCTTCCACATTTGAACTTACCAACAGCTCACTTGCATGAGATGTAGAAGGGAGGAACGAAGGAGTCGTTACTGTTGTTAAGGTCCCAATAAATGAAAATAGACAGATGCATGTGGGCTTTGTGGAGAGAAGCCTTCAGCTTATTTTCTGGATTCTTGGCCCCGCCCATCAAGAGTATCATGAAAACAAACAGCAAGTGCTTGATTTCCATTTTCTCAGAGGTGCAGCCTTCCACAGACTTCTCCATGAGCTTGGTGTCAAGGGTGCACGTGTGGCGAGACACCCACAGTCTGAATTTTCCTGCAAACCCTACGTGTTCTCCAGACCACTGACTGACTGTCACGGTTGCAGTCTCGGATGTTCTGAGTCCCCTCTCTCGATCTTAACACATGTGTATAAGGTCTAATTTGTATGGTGGGCGTCTTGTTCTCTTAATACCTCTAGTGGCCCTGAGACTCTGATTCCACCAAGAGAAAGCTACAATGATGACACTTGACCAAAGTGGGGGACAGAGGTGATCACACTTGGCCCATGCGGGGCACAGAGATGATCACACTTGGCCCATACAGGGGACAGAGATACCGGGGAAATATTGGTTGGTCCCTCAGGACTGGTATAACAACCACAATTTTTTTTTGAAGTTCTTACAACAAGCAAATGGAGGGGACACACTTGGGTGGGAGGGGGGAGAGGGAGGAGGGAGGGAGGTTTCGGTGATGGGACATGATAATCAACTACATTGTATATTGACAAAATAAAAAATAAATAAATAAATAAATAAATAGGCATTGGGTTGCTTCCCTCCAGTTAACACTGTAGTTTGACATTTGCCTTGAAGGTGACTCTGAATTAGATGAAGATGTTAATATCACCTTGCATTCACATAATGCTTTTTCTTTTTCAAATCACTTTTCCTGATATGATCTCATTTTTATTTTTACCACTTCCTTGCCAAATGGATAGGGAAGATTTTATTTTTAAAAGTATGTTATCGGGCCAGCCCGGTGGCGCACTCGGTAGAGTGTGGTGCTTGGGAGTGCTGCGGCGCTCCCGCCGAGGGTTCAGATCCCATATAGAGACCGGTCCGCTCAGTACGGGTGCAACTGGTTGAGCGCGGTACGGGTGTGACACTGAGGGTTGCGATCCCGTTACCGGTCACGAAAAAAGACAAAAAAAAGGAAAAAAAAAAAAGTATGTTATCCACCACCCCCCCCCAAAAAAAAAAAAAGTTCACATGAAGGTTTGATCTCTGTGCCACTAGCCGCCAGAAAAAGAAAGATAAAACATATCATAGATTTAAGTCCCTTCCTCTTTTCTCTTCTTCCATTTCAGGGTCATGCGTCTGCAGGATGAGCTGGTCACCTTGCGTCTAGAGTGTACAAACCTGTACCGGAAGGGCCATTTCACTTCGCTTGAATTGGTTCCACCCTCTACTTTAACCACTACTCACCTGAAAGCAGAACCCTTGACCAAGACAACCCATTCTTCTTCTACCTCCTGGTTCCGAAAACCCATGACTCGGACTGAACTTGTGTCTATCTCCTCCTCTGAAGATGAAGGCAACCTCCGATTTGTGTATGAACTGCTGTCTTGGGTAGAAGAGATGCAGGTGGGTGTTTGTCCAAAATGCTTATGCAGTGCACTGATGTTTAATGGATACAGCACCTTGTCTAAGAACCAGGTTGTTCTGTGTCCCTTGTACAGATTTCCCTCAATTATCGATGCTGCTTGGGACCAAAAGCCCCTTCTCCTTAAATCTTAAATGGATAGAGTCAGCTCAAATCCTCATAATCTCACACTGAAGAGCAACTGCTTTTTTAATCTGAAGTCCTTTGGGACTCTGTTCCCTGTAGCTAACTGGGCTGTAAGTGGAGTTTGTGGGAAAAATTTCAGTGTTTATAAATCTGAAATTGCCTCATTGGCAGAGGAGTTTATTCTTTATTTTTTGTTGTTGGTCTTAATTCTTAAGTTTAAGCAAGGCCACTATGTTCCACAATTCCAAGGGGCACAATTTACATATATTCTAGTATAAATTGTTCAAATTTGATATTGTCCTTACTCTTCTAACCCTTTTGTTTTATATTAAATTCTTCCCACCCCCAGATGATGAATTCCCCCTGTACCAATAAATAAAAATATCCAAAGACAAGCTAACTGTTTTAAAATTATCTTCCATTGGCCAATAATTGATAGTATGAATGAAGCTAAGTATTTTCTTATATTTCTTTCTATATCTGTTCTGGTTGTGAAATGAAGAGACTCTGTAAAGGGAAATGCCTAAACTATTAAGTTAAGCATTTTCAACCTGTGAAGACTCCTTTCTGATTGGTAAATTCAGGAATTTATAGTAATGCAGCAGCGAAGGGCTGCCTCTGTTACTATAGTTGATGGGGTTTGCTCTCCAGCACCATGGGGGTGATTAGGACATATATTCCTGTAAAAGGCTATGGAATGATGGACATGGTTTGAAAGTCCTTTTGCCTAATCCTCTACACCTAACCCCCTTAGCAAACATTGATTCTGACCATTTTCTTTTTCTGCCAACTCCACAGTAAATTATTACATACATATTTTTTATTTTTCAGATGAAACTGGAGCGAGCAGAGTGGGGCAATGACCTGCCTAGTGTGGAGTTGCAGCTGGAAACACAGCAGCACATCCACACCAGTGTAGAAGAACTGGGCTCCAGCGTCAAGGAGGCCAGGTTGTATGAGGTGCGTGGCATTCAGAATCCACATTATGGGAGGGACGGGGGTGGAGAAGGAAATGGAACAGTATATACAACCCAGTTGTCTCTAAGGAGAGGGGGGCTCTGTAGAAGAATGATAATGATAAATAGCACTTTTCAACAAATTCCCTTTTCATATGAAGTGTCTTTGTTAATCTTTGAAATAACCTTGTAAGAAAGGTATTTTTATTGGGCCGAGCCTGTGGCGCACTCGGGAGAGTGCCACGCTGGGAGCGCAGCAGCGCTCCTGCTGTGGGTTCGAATCCTATGAAGGGATGACCGGTGCGCTCACAGTGCTCACCGACTGAGCGTGGTGCGGCCAGTCTCAAAAAGGACAAAAAAAAAAGAAAGGTATTTTTATTAACCCCTTTTTACTAACAAGAAAAGTAATATTGGATGCCCAGGTCAGAATTAGTAAGTAGCAGATGCAGTGTCCAAACTCAGGCCCACTGCCTCCAAAATTCATGCTCTTTTCTCTTGCCCATCTGCAATAGAGAGCTGGTATGGAGAAACTATTCACTCAGTCTCTCTTCTCCCTCTCTCATTATTCTATCTTGCCTTTTTTTATTTCAACTCTCCCCTTCAAGAAAGCAATTGAGTAGTTTGAGATTCACTGGGCATAGGTTTTGCTCACAAGCCTCCCAGAATTGATGGAAACCCAGGACAGTGAGGTCTGCCAGTCGTAGTCATCCTGCTGAGCTGTTGCCCATTGAGTGCTGCTCCAAGCTATAAAAACTGACCTAGAGATTTGTTGCCTAAGCTTCTGTTTCCTTAGAGCAACCAATTCTTATCTATGTGCAGACATAATATTTACATAGCTGAAACCATAACATATAGTTTACTTACTCTTTCTGTAATGTATTTTTATTTCATTCTCTTCTTATTAGGGAAAGATGTCCCAAAATTTTCACACCAGCTATGTTGAAACTCTTGGAAAGCTGGAGACACAGTATTGTAAATTGAAGGTGAGTTTTGACTAACTCCATGTTCTGCTCATGGAGAATCTGATTCCCTCCAAACAACTCTCTTCCCTAATTCAGAAAGCTCATGGTTTGGCCCTGTTTTGGTTTTCTGTTTATTAGGTTATGGCACCTATTGTGCAGTTGTTCATATATATTATAACATTTTCTTTTCCTTTTTTTTTTTAAAGATGACCGGTAAGGGGATCTTAACCCTTAGCTTGGTGTTGTCAGCATCACACTCAGCCAGTGAGCCAACCGGCCATCCCTATATAGGATCCGAACCCTTGGCCTTGGTGTTATCAGCACCACACTCTCCTGAGTGATCCACGAGCTAGCCCTGTATTATAACATTTTCTAAATTTTCTTTTCTTTTTTTTTTTTGTTAAGTGCCTGGCCAGTTCAGGGATCCGAATCCATGACCTTGGTATTACAAGGCTGTGCTCTGACCAACTGAGCTAACTGGCTAGTCCCTCTAAATTACTCGGTCAGAAACCATTGCTCTGGAAAGTTTTAAATAAGTAGAACCTATCCTAGATATTGTGCCTCACTAAAGCAGTGGCTATATGTGCTTTGAGACACCGAAACTAAAAGTTTGAGATTAGTAGAGAGGGGACTCCCCTCCTATCTGTAGTTTTTTGTTACTATCAAGATTGTTCAGAGTAACACAGGCCTGGGATCGTTCTTTATCCAGGGAGCCCCACAAAGGCCTTATGAGATCTGTCTTCTGCCTAGGATTGACAGTAGCTCTGGGAGTCTTGTACAAAACTTGAATCCATGGAGAAGAACCCAGAGAATAAAAGCAAGGCTAAATCCATTTCCTCAGTTATTCTTTCCTATGATGTCAAATGTGCTATCTTCTACATGCAAAGGCTGACAGTGTAACCTGTAATCCTTGCTTTGTTTAGGAAACTTCTAGCTTCCGGATGAGGCACCTTCAGAGCCTGCATAAATTTGTTTCCAGAGCTACAGCTGAGTTGATCTGGTTGAATGAGAAAGAGGAGGAGGAACTAGCATATGACTGGAGTGACAATAACCCCAATATCTCAGCCAAGAGAAATTACTTCTCTGTGAGTCTAACACAGCAGGCCTGTCATATTTATTTAATAGCAGGAGAAGGAGACAGAGGGGCTTGTCTGCTGAGAGCTTGGGTTTCTGGAATTGCATTCTGCTAGAGAGAAATAGGAACCCTGTTCACATCTGTTTTTGTGAGAAGTGAATATGGAGAGAGGGGCAGTAGAGCCCTAGAATTAGTTTATTTAGAATACATTTAGGAAGGCAGTGTCTTGGGTGAATAGAGCAGCAATCATCAAGTTCAGTCATTTCAGAAGCAATATAACTTTGTGGTTGAGATTATAGACTTTGGAGTAAGACCTAAGTTCAAATTCTTTTTTTTTTCTTGATGGCTGACCAGTATAGGGATCTGAACCCTTGACCTTCATGTTATAACACCATACTCTATCCAACTGAGCTAACTGGCCAGCCCCTAAATTTAAATTCTTGTTTCTCCGCTAACTAGCTCTATGACCTTGGCCAAGTCATTTAAAATGGTTTAATAGTACCAAAGGGTTGTATAAAAGATAGAGTAACACTTAATAAGCTAACCTAGGCAAAGCACTTAGTATAGGGCTTAGTATTGTTTAACTGGGGTATACTCTTGGTGTCCCACAAATTTCTGCATTCTCTTTAATTCATTTAATTTTTTTTATCTCAGTCTCTTCATTTGTAAAATGGTAAGGAAAACTCAACATTAGATAAAGGGACAATGCTTTTTATTATTTTCAGTGAAAGATGTAGACAAGTAAATAGGGTTATTTTTGATACTTTTAGTATTTCCACACTCCGCAGATTATTAACGATTTTGTAACTCTATGCAAATTGGGAGCTTTTTTATTAACGCTCACTGTAGATACTTTAATTCCATTAATTTAGGGGTCTTAAAAACTACAAACTTCACCTGATAGGAGAATGACATGATTCTTCTGAAGTAAAGAAGAAAGAATGGAAGCTATAATACAGTAAAGTCTGTATGAGAACTGGAATTAGGCTGTGATAAAGATATAAAGAAAGTGCTGTGAAAGCATCAAGGAGAATGGATAAATCTGATAGTAAGGACCAGTACCCAGCTTCACAGAAGAGCTGGCATTTAAATTGGGTTCTGTAGTATTAACAGAATTTAGAGTCAGAGGAGGGAGGGAATAGTCTGAGCAAAGCCACCCAATCAGTGATAGTGATCTAGCGTGGTGTCATGTACTGGTATGGGTACTGACGTGAACTGTCCACTCTAGCCAAGTTCTTTCCTTTCTCTGCCTCCAGTGCTCATTCTGTGCTCCTCTACTGTACTCAGGTCTAATTCAGGTCCCATGTCCTTTGTGAATCATTTTCCAATAATCCCAGCATTTTTGCCATTCTCTGAAATCCTCTGGAGTGTAATGTTTATACTAATTTTGGCACCAGTCCTGTGTTGTAGGCTCCTTTAAAGTGGAGCAGGGAACAGAGCCTTTTCTTTGTTTCTACCTTCTTCTTTGATAGCACTTATTCCATAAAATCGAATTCAATTTTTAGGAGTTGACAGTGGAACTGGAAGAGAAACAAGATGTGTTTCGGTCTCTACAAGATACAGCAGAACTGCTGTCACTTGAGAACCACCCAGCCAAGCAGACAGTGGAGGTATGTGACTTGAGGATGTGGAAGGTCAAATGCACAGTGATTGTTACAGAAGTATTTAGAGGCTTTGTTCTGCTGAGAGACGGGAGGAAATATCAGGGATTGTTTGTCTTGGATATTCTCCCTTTTCATCGCAGACTGTTCCTATCGTCCTCAAAAGCTTGCAGACAGTTTTAATAGCCCAAGGAGAATACTAAGAGTAACAATAGAAGAGACATCGACTCCTGACTTTATGGGCAAAAGTAACTTGTGCCATATTTCTTCAAATAACTGTCCAGATAGATCCTGCCTCTTGTTGGTGTGATACCTTCGTCTAGAGAAAAGAAACAATGGGGGCATCCAGAAGGGATTTATTTGTGCCTGGGTTTTGCTGGCCAGATCATTTAATTGCAACGAAGTGTGCAAGAGGCCTTTTCTGAATAACCCCTTTCTACAAAACCATGTTGGGTAACAAGCAAGCCTCTTTATCATGGGAAGCATTGATCGGATGCCAACAAGTACTTTTGTGTCTCTTCTGTTGGCTTCTCTATCATTAGCGGAGTAGTACCTAGAAGAAAGCATCACTCATGTATGTTGGGTGTGTTAAACTCATGCCCTTCTGTCTGTGTACTTGGTTGTTTCAGGCTTACAGTGCTGCCGTCCAGTCCCAACTGCAGTGGATGAAGCAGCTGTGCTTGTGTGTTGAGCAACATGTAAAGGAGAATACGGCTTATTTTCAGGTATGGTGGATTTTATGTTTGTGTGTGTGTGCGTGTGTATGGTGAAGGTGAGGTTAAAAACACTCTATCAGTTAGCTTTTACTGTATCAACAACCCCCTCAAAATTTAGTTTCTTAAAGCAACAGTTGTTTAGTTAGCTCATGATTCTGCAGGTTGGCAGTTTGGGCTGGGCTCAACTCAGTGGTTCTAAGATTGCCTGCCTTATGCATGGCTGCAGGCAGCTGGCAGACAGGCTAGGGGTTACTTAGTCCCTTATGGCATCACTCACATGTCTGACAGTGGGATGGGGTGATAGGGTATAAGCCCATGTGTTTCTAGTATCCATCCAACAGCCTTTCTCACAAAGCGGCTGTGTTCCACAAGCCACAAGAGAGAGCCCCAGTGCTCAAGCACTTTTTCCTGCTCTATCATATTTATTAATGTGCCACTGGTCAAACAAGTTACATGGCCATGCCCAGCTTCAAAGGGAGGAGAAATAGTCTCTACCTCTTGATGAGAAGAGCTATAAAATATTAGGATCTTGATTTTTTTCCAATCTATCAGAACATGAAAGAATACACTGCTTGTTTTCAAGTGAGGGCGGGAGGAGGAAATAAGCTTTTATCTCTGTTTTTGCCCTAAATTAAATAATCTCTCTGATCATTTTGTAATCATATCAGTGAATTGAAACATTTGATCACTTGACCTCTAGGCTTTTCATGAAATGTACCTCACAGCTAAGTGTTGTCACTGTCTAGAAGTCAAGAGGAAAGAGAGTGATTTCTGAGGGGTGAAACAGGCTAACTTTTCCATAGGGTTTAGTAGATTTTGTGGTAATCATCACTAATATTTTACTGGCATGGCTTTTTAAGCCCTCCAGTTTATACATCTGTGGCCTTTGTAGTGAACTTATCCCACTAATCCAGGGGAGTGTAATCAGCTTTGCTCAGCTCTGCACAGTTCCTTCTTAGTTAATATCTTGGTATTCTGATGAATGCAGTACAAGGCATCCCTCCCTTATATTCCTACAGTTCTTCAATGATGCACGAGACCTGGAGTCATTCTTGAGGAACCTCCAAGACTCCATCAAGCGAAAATATTCATGTGACCACAATACCAGCTTATCCCGCCTGGAGGACCTGCTCCAGGACTCCATGGTGAGTGGTGCATCCATAGGGATGATTACTTCTGAGAAACAGGGCAAACCCTATCAGCTGCTGCTGTTTATATCCTTGAAAGCTCCAGGGAAATAGGTCATTGTTATAATAAATTTTGGCTCACATTCAAATAGAGGAGTTTAATCATTTTTGTTCTGTCCCTTTCCTTTTTCCTTTTCTTTCTTTAAGGAAGTTGTTAATAAGATTTCTTTGGGTGTGTTGTTGAAGTAAAGGCCTAATCATCTCCCCCTGAGCCACTTAGTGCTCATCATACTTTCTTTGCATTGTTCCTATTTTAATGTAATAGTTGGAGCCAAGGATGAGGTGTAAAGCATGAAAAATAGTATTGAAGGGGATTAGCTGATATCAAATTCTTTTTTATCTTTTAATGAAAAAGAGAATTTTAAAAAAATGATATAGGCCTGAGCCAAATTTTTCCTCCATGGTGATTTTCTTTTGGTAATGATGAAGTATTAGAAAATTGATTTTAAGGCCAACATCAAAATCTTATTTAGATATAATACAATATTTGTTCAGTTTGTATATGTAGCAATATTAACTTTTTAAAAATGTTTTTGTATTCAGTATTTAATCTAAATCAATTTTATACTTATTTTCTCCAATTAATTATTTCTTCAGGTGTGCTGGTAATAAAATCATCAGCAGAATTATTACATTCATTGAATGTGTATTACACAGAGTTGGCAAAACAGGGCTCAAGCTGCATCTCAAATTAAGATAGCAATGTGTATGCAATAGGGAAATTACTTTTCCTTTGTGAGAAGCTAGGGGATTCTCACTTTTCAATAGAAGACTAAAAAAGAAAACCAGAATAACCCAAAACAGTTCATTTCTTTGTTGGGTTAGATTTGGGCATTTGTGAACGTTAGTAGTTGTTGTTTTTAACACTTTCATATATGTAACCTGTGAATGGGCTTACACCATTAATTTAATTAATTTGAAATGAAGGATAAGAACCTGACTTTTTAGATGTTGTCTCTAAAATGTCTCTCTTGGAGGTACTACAAGTATGAAGGAGGAATATAATCCTTGGCTATTATCTCCTCCCTCCCACAGAGTACCTTCCTGTAGGGTAACTTCTCTGCAATTGTTGTTCTATCTTCTCTTCTCGAGGGTCGCTGCTCTGTTCCCTCCTCTCCAGGTCAGGGGCATCGGGTTGGCGGCGTCATCGGGGCATGGAGTCACCTGGGTCTGCTCCTCAGCTTTTCCGTCAGGTTCGGGAGCATCTGTCCTGGCTTCTGGTTCTTTTCAGAACTTATACCACGCTGAGCACTTTGTCTGTGGAGCTTGAGATGGTTGGCTGTGGGTTAGACAGAAACTGACATCTTTATTGCAAGGAACCTGAATTGGGTAGACCAGCTGTCAAGTATGGAAGTGTGGCTGTCTCCCTGATATATTCAATTCCTCTTTCTTAACTAATAAGTTAAAGTTGTATTTCTTCCAATCATGCTCCCGGGGACAGGCACAGGTAGCTTGTTTAAGCATTACTTTTTCTTTACTTGCATATTCTTAATTCTTTAATGGCATTTCTTAACATTATTAACTCTTAATTCTCATCACATATCTATATCCATCCTAAGAAAGCCCTCTTCTGGGGACATTTATATCTCAAAATGGGCTTGAAACATCCTGGTTAATAGATAAAGGTTATCTTTTACTCTCCAATGGAATTGCTAGTAAATTGGTACCAGTTTTGCTGACAAGAAGTTCATTAGTTTTTAAGATAATTGGGTTTGCAGAGATTTGTGAGTTTCCATTTTTGCATGATATTTCTTTCAAACCCGTTAAGTTTATGTGAACACAGCACAGCAAGACACTAAAAAGTAAACCCTAAATAATTTGTTATGATGCCTTCACCAATAGCATTGGTTTATACATTGTTGGTTGAAGGGCTAAGATCACTCTAGAAAGCTTGACTCAATTTAAACAAGTGAAATATTTGGAGTAGAGCTTGGGAGATATAATTATTTAAAAAATTTCAAATAATATAACCGTCGTTTCTCCTAAGCAGAAAGGGAAGAACTGGGTTTCTACCAGTGAGAAATTAAATAATAATAATATGGCTATTATTATTATTATTATTATTGTTTTTAACTTCCATGGTCTCTGAACCTTATTTGGGAAAATCCTTTGTTAGCTATGTAGCTGTATTTGGAAGCTAGAAGTTCGTTTTTATTTTGTTTTTTTTGCATGTGGCTTTATGGTTTATTGAAAAGGGCATAGGAGAAAGCTGCAAATTTTGAGTACAAAAGCACTTGGTAGAAGACAGAAACATTCTTCCTTGTTTCTTTATCCTTGTCTAAATCTTTATCTAACATGGCTCCATCAAGGATCCCTACTTAACTGAGAAATGACATTCTCTGAGGGAGTGGAGCACTCAGTTTTCTTTGTTGACTTAGTCACCTGAGTAGCAACATTAATTAATGTCTTTTTGTTCTTTTTCTCATTTCATAGGATGAAAAGGAACAGCTTATACAGTCCAAAAGTTCCGTTGCCAGTCTTGTTGGGAGATCAAAAACCATTGTTCAGTTAAAACCACGAAGTCCGGAGCATGGGCTAAAGAGCACCATTTCGGTTAAGGCCATCTGTGACTATCGGCAGATCGAGGTGAGGTGGAATGGGTACCTCTGGGCTCCAGAGGGAAGGAAGGGAAAAGGGAAGCCTCCAGTTAGAGTTATGATAATAAGGAAAGATAATCTTTCAAATGATAGTGTATTTTAAAATTAGAATTTCAACATGCTCAAATTGCTCCTATCATTTCAACAAACAAAAAAAAGCTTAACTCTACAGTCTTTACCTGCTCCCTGCCTTAGTGATTGGCATCATCATCTGCCCAGTTGCCAAAATATTGATGAAATGATACTTTGTAGCACCTGGGAGGTATTCTTGGCTCTCCTTCCCCTCTTATCCACCCACAACTATTAAGGACCACCAGGTCAATACTAACTTGTAAATAACCCATAAACATACTTTTTTCCATCTCTGCTGCTACTGCCCTAAATTAGATCGTAAGTTTCGTTCACTTGGATTATTATATCAGCCTCCCTATTCAATGCATTCTTTATCCTACCACAAGTGTGTTTAGAAAAATGACACTCTTCTGCTTAAGTCCTGTAAAAATTCCTCTTTCTCAAGAGAAATCTAAATTCCTTAATGTGGCTTTAAGATCCTGAATAATCTTTCTTTACCTCTCTAGCCAAGACTGGGTCATGTCCTTTCCATCATTGCCTGGTAAATTGCATTTGTCATACAGTATTGTAATTATACACACCACCAGAATATGTGGAATATAGACGATGTAGAATATCTGCTTGCCATTGTACAATTTTTATCTCTAGTGGCACACTTCTAGGCACATCGTAGGCACTCAATAAGTATTTGTTATATGAAAGAAGGAGTGAATAAAAGGATGGACTGTAATTTTCTGTGTCTCAGTATTTCTGTCTATAAAATAGGGATAATAATGCTTAGTTACTTGTCTCTCAAGAGAAATAATTGATGATTCCAAACTCCTTAAACATTTCAGGAGTTTAGGTGGGATGATAGGAAGGGAGGAAGAGGAAATACCACAAAAGCAGTGTTGAGATTATTCATGTCCCATTAATTTTTACCCTCATTGTTTTTGGTGCTGAGAGATTGCTCTTGAGGGTCTTACAGTCTCCTTATAACTCTCATATACTGAGTTACTTGACATGTAACATGCACATAATAAACACTAGTTTCCTTGATTTATTTGGCATCACAACTTTTCCTGTGTTGTGAATTTATACTCGTTATCTTTGGTCAAAATCAGGAGCCCTCACATAAGCAGAGTTTATCTTCTTTCTTTCATTCTTTTTTTTTTTTTTTTGGTGGCTGGCTGGTAGGGGGATCTGAACCCTTGACTTTGGTGTTACAACACTGCGCTCTAACCAACTGAGCTAACTGGCCAGACCCAGAATTTTTCTTAAGGATTTCATAGCCTTGGGATCAGGCACCAGGTAATAATGAGTTTTTGGTTTATCCATTAGCAATAACTTGTGAATTTGTCTATTCAGATCACTATTTGCAAGAATGATGAGTGTGTACTGGAAGATAATTCTCAGCGGACCAAATGGAAAGTGATCAGCCCCACAGGGAATGAGGCAATGGTGCCATCAGTCTGCTTCCTCATCCCCCCACCTAATAAGGATGCCATTGAGACAGCCAGCAGGTAACTTTGCTCAAGTGCCACTCAGTGCTGCCACCTCTGTTGTTTGGCCTGGGCGAACTGATGGAGGGATGAACCTGCATTTGTGATCTACTCAAACAGAGTGACAAAGTTGTGAAGTTTCTTCTTGGAAAGACCTCTCCTTAGGGATATCACATCTTGCACTACCCGCCATATAGTAGATCTTCTATAAATACTTTTGTACAATTGAAGTATGTTCAGTGATATTTCTCTTTTATAGAGTTCTTAGTTATAAACAGTTTACTCTCAGAAGATCAATTTTTGTAGTAACAGCTAATTTTCTGTAATTTATATTTTATTAATGTAATATGTGTATATATTTTAGAGAGCTGGATTATACCACAAAGCTTATTATAATAAAAACTAGCCATCACCTTCCCCACCCCAGAGTTCTGCTTCCCAAAGTCAACTTTTTTTTTTTTTTTTTTTTTTTTTTTTTTTTTTTTTTTTTAAAGATGACCGGTAAGGGGATCTTAACCCTTGACTTGATGTTGTCAGCACCACGCTCAGCCAGTGAGCGAACCGGCCATCTCTATATGGGATCCAAACCCGGGGCCTTGGTGTTATCAGCACCACACTCTCCCGAGTGAGCCATGGGCTAGCCCCAAAGTCAACTATTTTTAATTCTTCTAGTAGATATTTTTGGGTTTTAACTCTAAATTTCTTTTTCTTTTTTTTTTCCTTTTTGTCTTTTTTCGTGTCTGGCAACGGATCGCAACCCTCAGTGTCGCGCCTGTACCGGACCGGGACTGGCAACGGGATCGCAACCCTCGGTGTTGCGCCCGCACCTCGCTCAGCCAGTGAGCGGGAACCGGTCTGCATGTGGGATCCGAACCCTCGGCGGGAGCGCCGCTACACTCCCAAGCGGCGCACTGTAGCAGTGTGCCACCGGGCCGGCCCTAAATTTCTAAATAACATTTTTTCCTACTATTTCATGATTTTTTTTTCAACTTTGGAAATTACCTATTTACTTCTTACTCTAGGAAATTAATATTTAGATTTCTACACACACACACATGCAATTCTCATTTCCTTGTCTTTCAAATGTAGTTATATCACAATTTTTGTTTAAATTGATATTTTTTGTTTTATCATCACATTAAATTGTTTACAGCTGAGCCACATAGTACTCTCAGGGATTATTGTGAGACAGTCATGCCCTACCTCTCTGAACTCATCCTCTGCCACTCTCCTTTGCTTGTACTCAGCTCCAGTCCATTCTTGTCTTTTTCCTGTTTCTCAAACACAGCAAGCATATTCTTGCCTCGAGGCCTTTGAACTTCCTGCTTGCTTCAGATATTTACGTGTTTCACTCCTTCACTTCATTCAGTTCATCTGATCCCCTCATGCACCACCATCCCCACTCATTCATTGCTCGTCACTCTCTACCTCCTTTACTCATCCTTATTTTTCTTCAGAACACTTCATACTGCCTAACAAATTTGTTTATTGCCTCTCTCTTTCTATTAGAGATATTTATCTGTTTTGTTTACCTCTGTATCTTAAGCACCTAGAACCATTCCTGGCACATAGTAGGTACTTCATAAATGGTTGCTGAATTAAAGAATGAATGGTAGGTGAGTGAATATATGTACAAATAAGTTGTTTTATTTACTTTCTTTTATAACCTTTTGTTTCCTTGAAGTAGATAATTATTTTGTTTTTTAGTTTGCTTAGTTGTCGATTTGCATATTATGAATTTATCCCCCAAATCTCCTACTTTACTGTAAAAGGCTTCTCAAGATGGCCAAATACCATAAGTAATTTTCATTTCTATTTTCTCTTGAAACCATCTCTTCTGGACCATGCTGTCTTCCTTTTCTAGTCTAGATCTGTTCTGTAGGCCTAACTCAGTACTGCCTCTCTGGCACTTCACTTTATCTTCTCCCTGGGGATTCACTTCACCTCTGTTCTGTGTTGGACCCACTGATTCCTAGATTCCAAGTCTTTCTTCTCCCTGGGGATTCACTTCACCTCTGTTCTGTGTTGGACCCACTGATTCCTAGATTCCTAGATTTATTGGTTTATTTCCTGGTTTGGTGGAGTACACTCTCCAATAGCCTGCTGAAAAAAGCTGCACGGGATGTAAATTTCTTGAGACCTCTCATATCTCAAAATGTCTTTCTTGTCCCTTAATAATTAATTGGCCAGATATGTAATTATTTTAGCAATTATTTTCACTGAACCTTGAAGGCATTGCTCTATTATTTTCTGTCTTCTAGGGTTTCACGTTTACATAATAGGAAAATTCACCTTTTGTGTAGTGAGCAGTACTATTGGTTTTGACAAATGCATAGAATTGTGTATCCTCAACCACTGTCATGATATAAAACAGATTGATACTTTTACCTTTTGAATGAAATCTTTATTTCTTTGGAAGCTTTTAAACTGTTGTTTCTGTCTCTAAACTTTGAAAGGATGCTGTACCTTTGGATGAGTCATTTTGCATTCATTGTGCTAATGAACACAAACTAGAAACTTATTTTTCAGATCTGGAGAAATTTTTCTTGGGCTATTACTTAAATTATTTCATTCTCTATGTTTTTTTCTGTTCTTGCTTTCAAGAACTTCATTTTGTCAAATGTTGGACCTCCTAAATTGATTCCCTAATGTAATTTTATTTTCTATTTTTTTATTTCTTTGCATTTTTATTCTTTCGAAATTTCTTGAACTTTTTATTTCAACTTTACTGAAATTTTAGTGGGATTTTTGGAGAGAGGAAAAATAAACTAAAGGGTTTAATGTCTCTTATTTAAATGATGTTCTGGCTTCTAGTTTTCCATTCTCTTCTTTATATCTCACATTTTCTTCTCAATCTGAAGAAATTCAAGGTAACTTGGTTTGTGAGTGTGTCTGTGTATCTTTGTATTTGTAAATCTTCTAGAAGTTGACAGTGAATTAGGCATGGGATGCTTAAGTAAAAATCTTTTGAGCCCTTTCTTCCTTAATTCCTTTTATATAACAGATGAGCTTAAGTTGCTATTAACTTTTAAACACTTTAGCGTTTTTGTAAATACAAAGGTACTTCAAAAAGTTGCTGGAGGGTTGGCCAGTTGGTTAGAGCATGGTGCTGATAACACCAAGGTCAAGGGTTTGGAGCTTGGCCAGTAAGGCCAGCTGCCAAAAAAGAAAAAAGAAAATGTTCATGGAAAGATTCATACTGTCTTTCAATTCTATTTTTCCGTGAACTTTTTGAAGTACCCTCATATATAGCACACTGCAAATCACTTTTTAAACATTGATATCATTTTCAACAATTCCAAATGGGATTATTTTATCTATACTTTTCTTTATTGTTGCTCTCCCTGGTATTTTCTTCTCTCTAGCTTCTCATAATCATATTACATTCAGGTAACATTTATGAGATTGCTAAGTATGTGCTAACATGATATACATAGTACTGTAGCAAATCCAAATTGAAGATCTCAATTTAGTTCTAAAGATTTCTACGTTGTTTGTATTTGACTTGTTGCCTTTCTCTGCTCAACATATAAGCTCCAGTTCTGCCTCGACAATCACATTTTTCCCTAGAAGGTCTATAAGGTGGAGCTCAAGTCTTAAAAAAGCTATACCCAGATTCTGCATCGTTTCTAGGGTGGAACAATCTTATCAGAAGGTGATGGCCCTTTGGCACCAGTTACATGTTAACACCAAAAGCCTTATCTCCTGGAACTATCTGCGAAAAGAACTTGACCTTGTAAAGACCTGGAACCTAGAGAAGGTAATTGTGAAAACTTCACTCAGGTCCACATCCTATTGACAAGCTTTTTTTCAATAAGAGTTTTTTTTTTCATTACTGTGAGATCTCTCCACCCAAATGCAGTAAAGTGGAGTCAGGGATACTATTTCAGGGTTAGGGACCCAGCTTTGAATGGATAAGAAAATTCCTGATGAAAATAAGTAACATCTTTGGTCTTCTTGGCAAAGAGAGAAGGTTGCAGGCTTCTTCTCACTCTGCAGGACAAACATCTCTTTGCACAAGTATGTAGTTCTATTAAATACTAGTGAAAAACAATTATTAAGAATTATGTTCAGTGGGACACAAGGCATGCTTCTGGGGTGCTGGTAATGTTCTGTTTCTTGATCTGAATGCTCATGACATGGATGAGTTCAATTGTGAAAGGCAACAAGTTTACAGTTATGGTTTGTGCACTGTTTTGTGTACATGTTAGACTTTAATAAAAAGGAGGTAGGAGAAACTGTTATGTTCTCATTCTATTGAAATTTCTTCTGGCTTTTTCTCTAGCTTCGATCCTCATCACCAGGGGAGTGCCATCAGGTTATGAAGAACCTCCAGGCCCACTATGAAGACTTTCTGCAAGATAGTCGTGACTCTGTGCTCTTTTCAGTGGCTGATCGCTTGCGTTTAGAAGAGGAGGTGGAAGCTTGTAAAGCCCACTTCCAGCACTTGATGAAGTCCATGGAGAATGGTGTGTGCACTGGGAAGAGGGAGAGAGAACGGTAGAATGAGAGTCTTGAAGGGCTAGACCTTTGATATAAACTACAAAGTAACATCATTTACCTTTTTCCATTTGAGTTGCTGAAAATTTGAGAGAGAAAAACTTGTAGAAGTGAATTTGCAGAATCAAATCATGGAAGGAAAGGCCTGTTGATATTTCAGTTGTTATTACTAATGAACCTATCTTCTTTTCTTGTGGATGTAACATGTTCCGATTCTTTTTTTTTTTTTTTTTTAAAGATGACTGGTAAGGGGATCTTAACCCTTGACTTGGTGTTGTCAGCACCACGCTCAGCCAGTGAGCAAACCGGCCATCCCTATATGGGATCCGAACCCGGGGCCTTGGTGTTATCAGCACCGCACTCTACCGAGTGAGCCATGGGCCGGCCCTGTTCGGATTCTTAAAGATTAGAATATAATATGTGAAGTTTAGGATCAGGCAGAAGGTTCCCCAAATAAGGCCTTGCTTTCATCAGTGAAATATCAGGTCTGCAGGAGCCAGGGGTGCCTGCCCCTCTGGCTGAGGGTGGCTCTGTTGTCCTCAGGTTTGCTGATCTGTAATGTGGGGCTTAATGGTCCTCTCTGTTTGTGAATTCACAGAGGACAAAGAGGAGACTGTGGCTAAGATGTACATTTCAGAGCTGAAGAATATCCGGCTACGTCTGGAGGAGTGTGAACAGAGGCTGGTCAAACGAATTCAGTCCTCAGCCAGCTCTAGGACTGACAGAGATGCCCGGCAAGACAATGCATTAAGGATTGCAGAGCAAAAGGTAAGCCCCAAAAGCAAGGTGGGTGCTGGTTGCAGACTAAATTCTTTCAGAATGAATTAGATGGCAAAAGAGTATGGATCCTTAGAAACAAGGCTATAGACTCATGACACTCTTACTCAGGAATTTTCCCCTGCATCTATATAAATGTCTTTTCCCTGTGGAGAAGCATGATTTCAGCTCCAAGTTTATTGCTGAATGTTGATCAGTTTCTATAAAGTTGAGAAGCAAAGAGACTGGTGAATTGTTCTAACCACTGCATTTGGGCTATGTATTTTAAGACTGCTTAGTAGTGATGCTGCTTTCTCTTCTATCCCTTATATGCCTGTTTTACTTTCTTTGGCATGGCTGCCTTCAGCCATATGAGTCAACAGATATAAGGAAAGACTCAGATTCTAATATGAGCTCTGATATATACTCTATGACTTTGAGCAAGTTAACTCTCATCCTTAGTCTCCTTTCTTGTAAAATGGAGGTACTAATACATGAGTTACAGAGTTGTTTAGAAAGTTTAGTGATATAGTACATATAGTGAGCTTCTTGGAAAAGTAAAATGCTATAAAAATGTAGGATAGTGTTACTGAAGTAAACGCAACAAGTGTTAATTGTTTTGTTAAGTGCACTGAGGCATGCAAAGAAAAGTAAGCCAAGGTCCTTGTTTTTGGCTTATAGTATAGAATATAGTATAGAAGAATAACAGGTTGAAGTCACAATTAGAGACTTTAGTATCAGAGATGTCATAAGATACTAACTAGCATATTTCTAGATTTCCAAGCAAACATTGCTGTAGGAATTTAGAGTGTTCCTTGAACATTTCTACTTGGCATGGTATGAGAGAGCTCTATGAACTATATTAGATTTGATCTGGGAGCTTAAAGGAGATGGGAAGGAATGGCTAATGAGGAAGAGTAATTTTCTCACCTTTCTCAGTTACTCCTAAGCTTGAAGAGGAGGATGAAAGGCAGTATAATTTTCATTGGCCAAGAGGGATCTAATATGCCTATATGAAGCATATCATATGAGCATGTAATTCTCATATGAAAGCTTTTTACTTTTCTGTAGGGTTATCCAAAATGTACTCGTTCCTGAAAAGTAGAACATGCTAAGAAATAAAGGCCAATATTCAGCTTTTCTAAAAGACCTCCCCCTTTTTTAAACTTTACTTTCAAATAATCTCAAATATACAGAAAACTTTCATTCTCACATACCCTTCACCTAGATTCCCCAGATGTTAATATTTTTCTACATTTGCTTTATCGTTTTCTTCTATGTATACATAATAATATTCTTTTTTTTATCTTGAGAGTAAGTTCCAGATATGATGCTTCTTTCCCCCTAAATTCTTCAGTATGTATTTCCAAAAAACAAGGACACTCTCTTATATAACCATGGAACAATGATTAAAGTCAGGAAATTAACATTGATATAAATCTGTTTTCCAAGCTCAGACCTCATTAAAATTTCATCAGTTAATCTAATGTGCCATTTGTTTCCAAGGGTCCATACCACCCCCAACAAAGAATAAAAAAAAAAAGAATACTTTTGGTTCAGGTTTCAACCCAGGGTCACACATTGCATTTAGTTGCTGTGTCTGTTTAGATTTCTTTAACTTGAAACTATTTCTTAGATTTTCATCATCTTTCATGACCTTAACATTTTTGAAGAATGCAGGCCATTTATTTTATAGAATAAACATAGACTATTTTGTCTCTCTATTTGGGTTTTTCTGAGGCTTCCTCATGATTTGATTTAGGTTATACATTTTTGGCAGTAGTATCACAAAAATAATATTGTGTCCTTGGTACATTGTTGTGTCATATCAGGAGGCATGTGATGTTGATTGGTCCCATTACTAGTGAAGGTAACTTTGATCATTGTTACTGTTTTCCCCTTTGAATTACTAGGTATCTTATGAGGAGATACTTTGAGACTATGTAAATATCCTGTTTTTCGTCAAACTTCCACCAATTAGTTTTAGCATTCATTGTTGATTCTTGACTGAACCTGTTATTAGTATCGCAGTTGCCAAAAGCTGATTTTCTAATTCTGCCATTCCTTCTACATGTTAAAATTTCCATTCTACCAAAAAGGAAGAACTACTCTTCCTCCCTCCTTCCCTCTTTCCTTTCTTTCCTCCTTCCCTCACTCCCTCCCTTCCTTTCTTCTTTTGTTATTGATTTATGTCAGTATGTACTCTGGATTCTTATTTTATTCAGTGGTGTGTAATTTGTTGCTATCATTGTTTTCCTTATTTTGATGCTTAAAATTTCCCAAATTTAGGCAATGGGAGGCCATTCAAATCGGCTGCTATATCCTTTTAACATGTCCCTATCATTCTTTGATTGCTTTTTTTTTGACAAAACAAGGTGTTCCAGATTCATCTTGCCTTTGTTAGACCCAACTCTGGAATCAGCTATTTTTCCAAGGAGTTCTGGTCTTTTGGGTGGAGAATGTTATTTAAAAACCAAGATCTGGGTGCTGAGTGTGCTTATGGTTGTTTGGGTGTCATTGCTTATAGGTCCACTCAGCAGACAGAGCTAGGAAATGTATACTTACAAACACATATATGCATATACATATACAAACATGTGCTGCATATATACATATATATAAGCATATACACATGTCACATAGATCAATATATTTGGTTATATGTGTCATACACATACACATATAACCATAGATTCATTTGTATCTATCTCCATCCTGTTCCAAACCAATAGCATAGGGCTTATTGTAACTTCTTTCACTATTTGTAACTCCCTTCCTCAAGATTGAAAAAAACCTGCTTCATATTATCCGCAATATAAATATATTGCTCAATCCTAGCATTTACAGAAAATAGTTTCAGAACTGCTAATTCATACTACTGCCATAGAAAAGCCTATTAAACTGGAATGTGACATTTATAGTTCTTTTTGTCTTTAATCTGAAGGTGTATCTATAGTCTGAATGCTGTGTTCAGAAACTTTTGGGTTGACCAGTTAGCTGAGTTGGTTAGAGCACAACCTTGTAACTCAGAGGTCATGGGTTTGGTTCCAGGTACCAGCTAGCTGCTAAAAAAAAAAGAGAGAGAGAGAGAGAGAAATTACTTATGTATGTTCTTGCTCCTTTTCTCCCTTCAGTGAGATTATGTTATTTATCTGAAATATAGTTAGGCTCATTTATTTCTGTTCATGTACCATTTTAGAGGCTCCCCAACCCCATCTTTCCTTGTTTATTTCTTTATAAGAATGTAAAACGTTAACATGTTTCCTGAAGACAAAGGTATACAAAGGTATGTTCAGAAGTGTACTCTCCTACCCAGTCCTTTTACCTCATGCCCCTTCCTTGATCCTTTCAATTCCGTTCCTACCATCTCACTAGTTTCTGGCTGTCCTTCCTTGTCTATGTCTTTGCATAATTAAACATATGCATGAATATTTTCTAATTTTTCCTCCTTGTGTATATAAAATGTAACATTATAGATACTCTTTTCACTTTGCTTTTTCTACTTAAAAATATATCCTGGAAGCCACTCTATTAGTTCCCAGAGATCTTTCTCATTCTTTTTTGCATCTGCGTAATTCTCCATCGTACGGCCGTTTTATAGTTTATTCAACCACTCTCACATGTATGGGTATTTAGATGGTTTCCAATATTTTGCTATCACAAATAAGGAAATTTTTTAAAACTTCTTCGTTCAATTCCGTCTCCATCTTTATTGTGTGTCTTGTTCCTGACAGCACACCCAGGAGGATTTACAGCAACTGAGGTCAGACTTGGATGCTGTTTCTATGAAATGCAACAGCTTTCTCCATCACTCTCCATCTGGTTCGAGTGTCCCAACTCTTCGCTCAGAACTGAATCTGCTGGTGGAGAGGATGGACCATGTCTATGGTCTCTCCACTGTCTATCTGAATAAGTGAGTGAGCTGAGGTTTGGGGTTGAAAGAGAAATGGTTTTCCATTGGGATAAGAAAGGAAAGGGCCTGGAGTGTTTCCTGAATAATCCAGAGAGATTGCAGGTCTTTAAGAGCGTCTACCCATGATGAGAGGTCTTAGCTTTATAGTTCAGTAACATGGAGTGGGTTCATTGGGACTGCAATGCCAGTGATATGGGTGGGGTGTTAATTATCAGTGTTAGTACTATTTTGTACCTAATATCTGTTCGACAATACTTAAAGGCATTAAGAAAAAGGGAGAGAGGCTAAAGAATAAAAAGAAAAGTATTCAGTTAAACTAGAAATTAGTCTTTGAAGGTCTTCCCCCTATTCATCCATCTCCACCCATGACCTTGAATGGTAATAGATCTTAGGCTCCTCAGACAGTCTAGTGGGTTTTTCCATGAGTCTGCCATGTATATGCATGTCTCAGGGCCACTCAGAACTTTATTTTGAATTGGCTTAAATTGGCAGCATATATACCATGCTTTCTTGTTTTTACAAAACCCTGTTATCATCTAATAATGGTGAAATTGCTTCTGGCAGTTATGTTTTGTGAACTTCTCTGTAGTCCTTTAGGTGTGTAACCCAGCTCTTAAAATTTGTGTATTAATGAAGGAAGGTGATTTTGTCCCCATAGATTAAAGACAGTTGATGTTATAGTGCGCAGCATACAGGATGCTGAACTCTTGGTCAAAGGTTATGAAATCAAGCTGAGTCAAGAAGAAGCAGTACCAGGAGATCTCTCAGCTCTGGAGTCCCATCGGTCTACATTACAGGTAGGTTGCTCAGAGTTCCTTAGGAGGTGGACTTAACATATCCATGGCTTTGGGTTAGCAGATAAATGCAATTTTGTGGGGTTTTTTGGTTTTTGGTTTTTTTTTTTTAAAAGATGACTAATAAGGGGATCTTAACCCTTGACTTGGTGTTGTCAGCACCATGCTCACCCATTGAGCTAACCGGCCATCCCTATATAGGGATCTGAACCCGTGGCCTTGGTGTTATCAGCACCACACTCTCCCAAGTGAGCCACGGGCTGGACCCTTGATAAATGCAATTTTGGATGGCATGGCACTGATTTAGGTTTGCATTTGAACCAAACAGAATATTATATTTAATATATTTGAATATGTATTCAAAGAAGGGAAAAGAAAGAAATATCTTTCTATTTATTTTTCCCCTTTTTTCTCCCAGTGAAATTGTAGCTTAATTAGATACAAGCAGTTGTTGTGCTGTAAGTTTGTAAATCTACAGCTGTTATCTTATTTGATTTTCACAAGCCACTCTGTGAGGTGGATAGGGAAGGGATTTTTATCTCTATCTGCAGATGAGAAAACCGAGACTCAAGCTGGCTAAATGACTTATCTTGGTCTCATAGCTTAAAAGTGGTAAAGCCAGGTTTCAAACACAAGTTGTTTGTATATTCTCTGTACAGTACTGCCTGCCCTTCGCATCCCTGTGTGCATCAGGGAAGCAGAGACCATGACCTGTGGAGGCATTTCTGGCACAGACCCTCTGGAGACTAGTTTCTGAATCAGAGAAATACTGTGGAGTCACCTGAAGAATGTCCCTGTTTTCCACTTTAGTCTGAATCCTTTTTAGTATGGAAAATATTTAACCTATTTCTGCACTTATGTTTTTGTAGCACTGGCTTAATGATGTAAAGGACAAGAATTCAGTGTTTTCAGTCCTGGATGAGGAAATTGCCAAAGCTAAGATAGTGGCAGAGCAACTGAGTTGTCTGACGCCAGAGCGAAACCTAGATTTGGAGCGCTATCAGGAAAAAGGCTCCCAGCTGCAGGAGCGCTGGCACCGGGTCATTGCCCAGCTTGAGACCCGGTGAGTGGTGGCCCCACCTTTTTCTCCTGTTAGAGTTCAGGGACTAGTTCTTAGGCAAAAATAGTTATATTTATCTATTTATGTTTAAAGACAGGAATTGATAGGGAGGGGTAGGAATTTAAAAACCATGTAAATTCTCGACAACGTAAGTGACAGAAAGTTGGGACCACTAACCCCAGAGCAGACCTGAGGCTTGCTTTTGCAGTCAAATGCTCTACCCCTTAGCTGTACCCCCTGGCCTCT
The DNA here is from genome assembly GCF_000696425.1 of Galeopterus variegatus. Taxonomy (NCBI): domain Eukaryota; kingdom Metazoa; phylum Chordata; class Mammalia; order Dermoptera; family Cynocephalidae; genus Galeopterus; species Galeopterus variegatus. The sequence goes on from NW_007726320.1 coordinate 491,094, forward strand.
GAGGCTTGCTTTTGGATCAGCAGAGATGGTCCTGTCAGCAGTGCCTCTCCTGTGGCCCAAGTCTTATCTAATTAAGCCATTGATGACAATGCCTTCTGAGAATATAGATTTGAAAGGTAACCTAGTGATCTTTTCTCAGAGACAGAATGTGGGTTTCAGTAGCTTTGAATCCATATTTGAACCATTTTTCATAGTGGGACTTTGTAGAATTTCTTGCTTCCATGTTTTTTGCTAGTTCAGTGGGTTTTATCTTTGTTACTGGAGGTTGTGCTTCTGATAACAGATATGAATAGGAAAGAAAGCAAACTGTACTTTTCGGAGGCTAACGAAGCTGGGTAGAGAACTATGCTGGAAAAGGGATTTAACAATGCATATAAGTTTGGATTGATTCTCTCTAATGGAATTACTGTCCCAAGGCTGGTTAAACTACCAGTAGTGATAGAACTGTTACTGAAAGTAACAGTAAATAACTATGTTTCACTCCTCCCCCGCCCCCCCACTTCCTGCCGCAGGAAGTTATAGTGATTCATAAATCATAGCTGTGGTACTCTGTCGTCAGGGTATAGAATTGTACAGCCAGTACTATCTTATTGGCAACCTTGGTAACCCTTGGCAACCTAAGTAAAAAGTTTGACAAGGATTATCATGGGATTCCAGTCCATAAGTCAGTTTCTAGGGCCAGCAGCGTGCATTTGCTTTCTACTCACTTTTTACTCCATAAGACACTGGGTACAGGTGTAGGTCTCACTCAGCCTTGTATTGCTCTTCCCCATAAATAAAGATGTATTCTCTGTGGTCAAGACCAACTGGAAGCATGGGCTAAGGAGAGAATTGCCCATTTACGTTACTGTATTTATACCAAGGTATCTGATAGCAGTTTCCCTTTGTTCCTCCAGCCAATCTGAGCTAGAAAGTATCCAGGAAGTTCTGGGAGATTACCGAGCCTGCCATGGAACTCTCATCAAGTGGATTGAGGAGACCACTGCCCAGCAGGAAATGATGAAGCCAGGCCAGGCAGAGGAGAGCAGAGTGCTGTCGGAGCAGCTCAACCAGCAGACGGTGGGTACAGCAGTAGCATGGTGGAAGTCACAGAGGGAAAACATTAGCTCATCGTAAAAGAAGATGATGTTCAAGCAATTAAAGCTTCCACCAAATGGCAAGACATTCCAAGCCCACTCTTCTTACAGTGGTTCAAACAGTTGGTCTCAGTATACTGGTTTTACATTTAGGTTGGAGGACCTGTCAGGTCCCTTCCCTCCTGAGTTTCTGTAACTATACAAGGGTACTTCAAAAAGTTCATGGAAAGATTTGTATTATCTTTTAATTCTATCTTTGCACAAATTTTTGAATTATCCTTGTATATTGAAACCACTAGATGGATAGTTTAAAATGATCTTTATTTTGTTTCTGGATACTAAATTTAATTTTACTAGGATTAGAATATGGGGTTCTGAAAACTCAGGGAAAGCTGGGAGTGGAAAAAAATTATTTCATTTAAAGCATTTTTCGTTGGTGGTTTTGTTTTCTGGCATTATGTTTAAGAGTATGAGGTCTGGAGTTACATTGCCTGGATTCCAATCCTCGCTCACTCATCTACTAGCTATAAGACCTTGAACAATTTACTTAACCTTTCAGTCTTTTAGTTTCTAGTTAATAAAATGGACATAGTTCATTATTTAACCTACCCTTATGAGGTTATTGTTGTTAGGGTTAAATGAAGTGATACACATAAAATACTTAGAACAGTGGTCCTCAAAGTGTGTACCGTAGACCAGCAGTATAAGCATCACCTGGGAACGTGTTATAAATGCAAGTTCTTGGTCTTAATCCTAGACCTACTAAATCTGAAACTCTGGGGGTAGGGCCCAGTAATCTGTATTTTAATCAGTCTTCCAGTGATTCTGATACAACTGAGGTTTGAAAACCACCACCTTAGAACATCGTAAATGTTCAGCTATTTCTATGATGATAACAACAGTGATAACATTATGATATTTTGGTTCCTAGGATCTGTTTGCAGAAATTGAGAGAAATCAGGCAAAACTGGACCAGTGTCAAAAACTTTCCCAGCAATACTCTACTATTGTAAAGGTAACATTACCACATCCTAAAAGGAACATTTGCAGAAATTGAGAGAAATCAGGCAAAACTGGACCAGTGTCAAAAACTTTCCCAGCAATATTCTACTATTGTAAAGGTAACATTACCACATCCTAAAAGGAACATAATTGACCTCCAGCTTAGGAAAATCTGCATTGTGACTGTAGGTTCTGTTTCTGGACAAATTAAGCAGAGCTCTTCTGCTAGAGGCTGGCCCCATCCTTCATGAAGTCCATGCAGGTGCATACTTCCTGTGGCCCCATGATTAGGGATGCTCAGAGAAGTACCAGACTGTGACTGGAGGAGTCTCCATTTGGATGAACAGAAACCTCTTAAACATACCATGACAAAAACAGAGAGTTTGGGTTTTCTTTTCAAGCATGTTTGTCACCTGTTTTACCTATTTCAGGAAATAGTGTCACCATTTTTCCTGATTGCTGAGGCAAAATCCTTAGAGTCATCCTTAATTCTTCTCTTTGCCTTAAACTTTATGTTCAGTTTGTGAACAAGTTCTCTGTTGGTTCTATTTTCAAGTATCTCCTGAATCTGACTTTCGTTATTTCCCCTCTATGTCCCTAGATTACATCTAAGTGAGGAATCTTCCTTAGACTACTCTAGTACCTCTCACACAGTTGTCAGACTCACCTTTTTAGACATACAACATGTAACTGAATCTGAGATACCATTGATGACAAGCTACACCATAATTTTATGCTTAAAAAAAAAGAAACTGCCAATTATGTGACATGCCATTGGTTGTAAGTTATATTCCAATTTTAGAGATAAGGAAATTGGGGAAAAATGTACACGTTGGGAAAGATGAAATGTGATAAATTGGATCATGTCACTCCTTACTTAAAACTGTCCAATGGCTTCATGTGATAGTCATAATAGAGTTCTAAGTCCTTATGTGGCATATAAGGACATGCATGATCTGGCACTTGTTTATTTCTCTGACAACATCTTTAAAGAAAAACAACTTGAGATGATCATATATTTATTTATTATGACTTCCCACTAGAAGGTAAGTTCCATAGGAACAATGTTTTTTCCGACTAACATATATAGCACTCAAACAATGGCAGGTACATTGTAGATGTTCAACAAATATTTTTTGAATGAGTGTATTTCTTTAGGTGATAACAGGAGACTTGGTGTCAGAAAGAATGTAGTTTAAATTCTAAATTCACCAGAGGAAGCAGCAGAATAGCATGGTGAAATGAGAAGAGGATTGGTGTAGGGAGTGGGAGACAGATTCTAATCTTATCTGCTACTCATCCCCTGAACTAAGTAGGGAACTTCACTTCCGCTCTCTGGGCTTCACTTCCTCCATGCATGAGATGAAAAGGTTGGTCAGCAAATATCAAATTGCAAATCTAGGACTCAGCAAACTGTGACCCCCAGGCTAAATCCATCCCACACACCTATTTTTGTATGGCTGATAAGAAATGGTTGAAAAAAATCAAAAGAAGAATAATAATTCATGGCACATGAAAATTATATGTACTTCAATTTTCAATGTCCACAGGTGAAGTTTTATTGTAACAGCCACACTCTTTGATTTTACATATTGTCTATGGCTGCTTTCACTTACAGTGGCAGAGTTGAGTTGTGACAGAGATAATATGGCCTGATGCTTTCTCTCTGGCCCTTACAGGAAAAGTTTCCTAACCTCTAGTCTGAATGAACAACAAAACACCTTCCAGCAATGAAGTGCTGTAGTCTTATTGCATGACGTGTGAGTGAGCTATTAAGCCCTAAGTAAATATAGTGAAATTTTTTCCTCTCCCAGGACTATGAATTGCAGCTGATGACATACAAGGCCTTTGTGGAATCACAGCAGAAATCCCCTGGCAAGCGCCGTCGCATTCTTTCCTCTTCAGATGCAATCACACAAGAGGTGAAAGGGCGGGGGAAGGAAATATGCCACTGTCTTCCTTATAGGAAAGATTCGTTTGTCTGTGCTTTGCAGTTTGATTTAGAGCTTACCTTTCTGTTGAGCCTGTGACTTCATGAAAATGTCCCCTTATTTTGAACTATTTAAATTTACTCTTCTGGCAGATAATTTACCTAAATTGTTCTTTTGAACCATAGTTCATGGACTTAAGGACTCGCTACACCGCATTGGTGACCTTAACAACTCAGCACGTGAAATATATCAGTGATGCACTTCGGCGGCTGGAGGAGGAGGAGGTGAGGACAGTTGGATCCTAAATCATCTTGAAAGTACAATTAAAAATATTGTCCCTCATCTGTAAGAATTTAAAGTGTGTACACAGCCAGTTCTCATTATTTGCAGTAGTTGTATTCTATAAAGTTGTTGCATTAGTAAATACTAAACCAATGCTTCTTGGGGAAATACAGGGTTGGGTTCCTGAAAGCCTCTGGTCACAACACTTTTGTCAACAAATTAATACATACTCTTGTTTTATGTATTTTTTTTAAAGCACTTTATGTAATATATATTATTGATTCACTAATGTTGAACTCATGTCCAGCAGCATTGTAACTCACATTTGAACAAACTTTATTTAACACATCTATTTTCTTTTTATGTTTTTATGTTTCTATGTTTGTTTGGTTTTGTTTTTTGCTGGCTGGTCAGTATGGGGATCCAAACCCATGATCTTGGTGTTAGCAGTACTGCGATCTGACCAAGTAGGCTGAGCTAACCAGCTAGCCTGAGAACTCAGTTCTTTTTTTGTTTTGTTTTGTGTTTTGGTGGCTGGCTGATTTGGGGATCTGAACCCATGACGTTGGTGTTAAAAGGCTGCATTCTAACCAGCTGAGCTAACTGGCTAGCCACTGTATTTTCTTTATAAGGCACATCACAGCCTTCTTGTGCTTAGGAACACTAGACTGCACTTCAGTACTACGTTGGGGTCATTTTAAATAGTGAAATCACCAAGAAAAATGCAAAAATGTGAAAAGCATGGCACTAAATAGACTGAAGATATTAGTTTACAATATGAAAGCTGAAATGAGAAGGTAGAGTGTCACCTTGTTCTATCTCAGCTAGTAATGTGCGTTGGGCAACTAAAATTTTTTGCTGCACTACACATTGTTGGGAATGACCATGAAAGCACCACAAATATTGATTTTGGAGTTAAAAATAAATTTTGTTGAGTAGATAAATTCACAAATACAGAATCTGTGAATGATTGACTGTATTATATCCAGCATTGCCATCTCCAAGTATCTTTATTATAGAAATATAAGTACATAAAGAAAGGGATGTGAACAAGGATATTCAAAAAAGTATAATTTGTTAAAGGGGGCTACTGGAAAGTTCCAAATTCCATACAGTGGAATGCTATAAAGCTGTCAAAATAATGAAATAGATTTAAGTGAATTGGTGTGGATAGATATTCATAATATATTTTTTGGAGAAAAGGGAAGTTAGAATACTATGTATAATTATGATTTCAGTAAAAATAAAACTACTGCAAAGACACTATATGGCATAGAAACAAGTTCGTGAGTACTGTATATATACCAAATTTCTGGGGAAATAAGATTGAGTACACATATTATGTATTTCAGGTTTGTTTGAATTTGTTGTAATGAGCGTGTAATCTTCTTTTTTCCCTATCATCTGTTCTTAATTATAAAAATCTTCTGTCTTTGAAAAATAATTTTCCACATGTTCAACCACTCTTAGAAAAGCTGTTAAAAACATTAATCAAACCATTTTTGCCTATGTAAATTAGCAAGCCTTCCTTTATGTCAATATCTGCCTATATAATCTCTGTAGGCTTCAGTCTCTTCACCTGTAAACCTAAGAATTATGAAAATGAATAAGATGCTGTATGTGAAGGGCTTTTTTTAGATCATTAAATAATCATAAATACCTATCATATATAAAACAGTGCTTTTTTAGAAAGGTGCTAACCTAGCTAGATATAATGAATTTACCTGTAAGAATTACATAGTTAAACACCTGTGAGCAGTGCCTTCGGTTGGCTAAATTATATTTAACTTGGGGTTATTTTCACTAACTGCTGATTTAGGTAACTTTCGTGTCTATTTTAGGAAATCCAAAGTCATGCCAGTCTAATAGGACGTTGCCAGGATATTGATTTTCTATTTCCTATTCCAGAAAGTGGTAGAAGAGGAAAAACAGGAACATGTGGAGAAGGTTAAAAGACTTTTGGGCTGGGTGTCTACCATAGCAAGGAATACACAAGGAAAAGCTACCTCATCCCAGGCCAAAGAATCAACAGACATTGAAAAAGCTATTTTGGAACAGCAGGTGAGTAGAAGATCCATATCTCTCCCTACCTGAGTAAAATAATGTGCAATAATGCATTAGGTAGAATTATGCAAGTCACATATGGGCCATTCCAGAAGTCATCATTACCTGAGTAAATGTTAACTTCCAGGATTTAAAGAAACTTAAGAAGTCATCTTGTTTGTACTCTGCCCTTGTAATCAGCTGTAGCACATTGGTAATAGTAATCTGACCTAGGCTGAGATTTTTCCTGGCATTTTTAGAAAGTTATTTGAAATAATTTTTGACTCTTCTTTAGTCCTTGGGTTTTGAAGCTTTTCTCTTTATTTCTACTACATAGGTTCTGGCAGAAGAGCTGACAACCAAAAGAGAACAAATCTCTGAAGCCATTAAAACTTCACAGATTTTCTTGGCCAAGCATGGTCATAAGTGAGTACTAAATGAGAATTTATGGCACATTTGGGGAACCTGCTTTATGTGGCTAAAACTTAGGGTTATGAGAATTCAGGACAGCAAGAGCCAGATTATGAAGAGCCTTGTAGTTCCTACTGAGGAGTTTGCATTTTACCTTGTCAGCCATGGGGAGGAATTTTAAACATGATGATTTTGTTTAGTGTTGCTAGAACAGTCTTATAGAAAATGGATTGACATGGGTCAAGAATCTAAGCTGAGAGGCCAGTTAAAAGGCTATTCTGATAATGTAGGCAAGAAATGAGGGACAGTGAGCAGGAGACGAGATTCAAGAGATATTAAGGATAATGAATCCTTGGGTGTGGTAACACATGAAAATCATCAGATGTAACTTCCAGGCTTCTGGGTTAGGCCACTGGGTATACGATGATGCCACTAACCAAGATAGGGAACAAAGGAAAAGGAGTGGGTTGAGTGAGAAGTGGGTGGCTTTACTTTTAGATATATGAGTATGAAAAACCTATAGGATATCAGAGTGGAAATACCTAGTATATATTAGGAAGTATTTGCTACATTAATTTTTGCCTTATATAGTTCCATGAAAAGTATCTAATGGGCAGCTGCATATGTAAGTTTAGAATTAATGACAGAGTCTAAGGGGCCAGCCTGTGGCTCCTTTGGGAGAGTGTGGTGCTGATAACAACAAGGCCAAGGGTTTGGATCCCTATGTAGGGATGGCCAGTTAGCTCACTTGGGAGAGTGTGGTGCTGACAACACCAAGTCAAAAGTTAAGATCCCCTTACCAGTCATCTTAAAAAAAAATAAGAAGAAGAATTAATGACAGAGTCTAAAGTGACAGAGATTGACTTATCAGCATAGTAGATACCATAAGAGTGAATTAACTTAAAAAGTCTTTTCAGGGCTTCTCATTCTATAAAAGGAAGCCTCAGAGAAGGAAAAGGAAAACTATGAGTAACACCTCAGAACCCAGGAGAGAACAGAGTTCCAAAAAGGAGGGAGTGGTCAGAAGTCACAAAAGGTCAAGAAATATCTATTGAATTTGGCCAGTTGGAAGTTTTTGGTGACTCTGGTGAAATGTTGGGGGATGATGTCAGATTTGGTATGATGAGGAACAGAAGAAAAGTGAGCAAGTTGGTGACAGTGAAATTAGATTACTCTTCCAAGAAGCTTGGCAATAGGAGATAAAAGAGATAAAACAGTAAATAAAATGAAATACACAATAAAGAAAGTTTTGTTTTATTAAAAGATGGGAAGGGCTTAACTGTGCTTATGGACTGAATCTCAAGGACGAAAGGGATGAGCTAATAGGAGAAGGGTCCCAGAAGATGTGCAAGAGGATGAAATTCATTGATGAATAAATAAGTATGGTCTTTTTTTTTTTTTTTCTGTCTTTTTCGTGACCGGTAAGGGGATCGCAATCCTTGGTGTGGTGTCGCCCACACCTCGCTCAGCCAGTGAGCGCACTGGCCATTCCTTATAAAGGATCTGAACCCGTGGCGGGAGCGTTGCTGCGCTCCCAGCGCCGCACTCTCCCGAGTGCGCCACGGGGCCGGCCCAATAAGTATAATCTTAAACAGGAGTTGAGACGACCTTTCTTCTGAGGCATGTGGGAAAGGAGGTTACCAAGGGTGTGGAGAAAGGTAAATTTGTCAGGAGAGAAGCCTGAAAGTGAGAGAATTATTGTCCAGTGATCTGTATTTTCTCTTTGAATTAGGCAGAGAGGTTTGCTGAAAGTTAGAGTGGAGCTGAGGGGAAAGGAAGAGGGGATAAGAAAGGCTTGGCAGGGAACTTCCCAGAGGATTGTCAGGAAGTATTGAAGCCCAGTTGAGGTTGGAAACCAGTAGGATCTGTTTTCATGATTGTGGGATTTTTTTCCTTCATTGGATATACTTAGCAGCTTGTGTGTGGGAACAGAGAAGTCCAATGGTTCAATTGATCTGGGGCTGGGGCTTTATCAGATTAATGCGTAGAGAGTGTAAGGATAATAGTAAGGAAAAAGAAGAAACTGAAGATACTAGAAAGGACTGCTAGATTAAGAGAAAATGGAGGAATCAAGGAAGGCTTGGGAAATTTCAATGAGCTGATGGATAGTGGTAACATGAATCAATATTGTTCATTTTCAGAAATATAATGTGGGATGAAAAAAGTTTCAGGATTCACCAGACTCAAGAGGTGATTACCTCTGGGGAGAAAGGGAAAGGAATGGACTTGGTGACAAATATACTGTGGGCCTTAATTATATCTATAATGTCTTATTTCTTAGAAAAGGGTTTGAATCAAATATGGTAAAATAGTAAAATTTGGTAAAGCTGGATAGGTGGGTAACAGGAAAATGAGTGTTTGTTATATTCTTCTGTTAAAATATTTCATTTTTAATAGAAAATACGTGTAGAAGGAGTAAAGAAAGATAAAATTAGAAGGCAGGCTTATAATCACATAGTGGATTCTTGAAGAAGTAGAATAATTTCACATGATGGCAGGTCCAAATGTTCCATGTGTGAGTGAGGCTGAAGTGGAGAGGTGGACATTTGGATTGAGAAGGTTGTCTGAGGTTTCAGAAGTAGAATAATTTCACATGATGGCAGGTCCAAATGTTCCATGTGTGAGTGAGGCTGAAGTGGAGAGGTGGACATTTGGATTGAGAAGGTTGCAGGACTACAAGCATCAGGTGAGATAGTATTGACATCACCAAGAATCATGACTTGATTTGAGACAGACAGGAAAACTGAGTGAGATGCATATTCAATGAACATGGAAAACTGACCAGATAATCCGTCCAAGATGAAGTAGTAGTGATTTTGAAGCAATGGAATTCGGGAAATGTTTTTTTCTAAGAGAGCTTTAATGCTTCATCTTTCAGGCTCTCAGAGAAAGAGAAGGAGCAGATATCTGAGCAGTTGAATGCCCTGAATAATGCTTACCATGACCTTTGTGATGGTTCAGCCAACCAGCTTCAGCAGCTACACAGCCAGTTGGCTCAGCAGACAGAACAAAAGGTACTTTTAGTTTTTATCTCCAAATGTTGGGAGGGTACCTTTTGAATGGTATGAAAGCAGCTTTGGTGATTGAGTGTCACGATCACTAGCTTTCCATGACCAATGTGACTTAATTTTTAACCTCACCTTAGCAGCCATTTGTCTTGTGTTTCTTTACTGGGGTTCCACGATGTATTGGTCAGTCAAAAACACTAGAAGTCACAGCTTACCCTTTACAACTGGTTCACCACTTTCGTCGTCTTCCGTTTTGTGGCAGACAGCAGTCAAGGAGAACACAAATTCTATATTATATCTGATCACAGGGTAATAAGATTACTCCTTTGTGGCATTGTCACTCAAAAATTGATAGCAAAGAGTTCTGGATATTGGGAAGAAAAAACTGTGAAACACTTCCCTTCCTAGAGTGAACAATGAGAAATGTTCAGTTCCAGAGAACACCGTGGATTAGTTTCACTGACTGAGACGCTGGTTCCCCTCACCCATAGCCATCCCATTGTGTGGCATTTTTACCAGTTCCCACTCCATGTTCATTTCCTGGACCATATGAAAGTTGTTGTAGTTCCTGCTGGTTGTCCTAAGTTCTTCCTGGATAATTGTGCGTGTGTGTACACTTACCATATTACAGTCATGTGTCTCTGGGATATATATGTGTGTTTGCCTGCTTATTCCCTGTGTTGTGAAGCAATGGCCAACTTATGTGGGGAAGTCCAAAATTCAAGCTCATGTAATAATCAAATTTGGTCGAGGTGATGCTGAAAATGATATTCAGACAAATATGCCTTGACTGTGGTCCTTGGAGATGAAATTTGTGCAGCAGGAGCTAAAGCTGTAAAGACCACAAGACAGAACCAGCTATAATTTGATGGCGTTTTTAAAAAAATGTGCTGGTGTACAATTCTCTGTGTAAGGTAGCCCACTTCTAATGGCTTGTTGCTTCACCATATAAGGGAGTATGTGAAAAGTTTTAACATTTGCTTGCTGAGAACATCCAGTTCTCATTTTGAAAGTTTAAAAAAGTGGGGGTAAAAACAAAGAAAGGAAGACAAGCTGCTGAGCACCACTACATTGAGCATGATGTGTCCCCTGTACTGTGTGTGTTTCATGTGAAGTATTGTTCTTATTAACTGACATCCTTGCTTACAAGTTTCACTAACCCTTTGGAGTTTAAGCACAAATGCACAAAGGGAAAAGAGGACGACCTGTTTGGGGTTCTTTTTTGCAAAAAAACAAACAGTCGCATGCTGGACGCTAACACCAAGCTTACACTGTGTGTGTGATACGGCTCAGCTGCTCCATAAGGCTCTATCTCTTATCTGCCCGAGGCGTGCCCTGCAACTCTGGTAAGTAGAAGCCTTTTATGTTTTCTTTCCTTCTCTCTCTCTGTCTTGTAATGCTTGTTGAGGTCAGAACGTCCATGTTTGTGGTAGGACTGAAATGGGTTTCTCTGTATAACTTCCCAGCTCAGGATTTCCTGCCTATCTTCCAATTATGAGAGTGTTGGAAGAACAGTGTAGTCTTTTCTCTTTGGCTAGACTCGAGGCCTTTCTTCAATGGTAGCATTTTTGAGAATCTATAAATCTCACAGAAAGAATTAGAAGTTTGCAAAAAAATCTTTTCCTTTGTCATATTTTCTGCTTCTGAATAATCTTTGCATGGATTTTCTAAAAGGAATTTTTTGGGTGTCTCAGAGTCATATGCCCATGAGCTTTTTCTTTCAATCGATAAAATAGACACATAATGGATTTGTATAATATTCATGTTTAGTTTATACTAATTGAACTCTACATTCTGGGTCAGAAAATAAGGAGGGATAGCAAATAATACTACAAATAGTGTAGAGAAGGCTGCCAGTTACTCCATTAATTGAACACATACAGAGAAATGGAAATGCGAACCAAATCTGCTGTTCCTTCGTTTGCTGTCCATTCTGCATTCTTATGGTGTGCAACTCATCAAGCTCGAAATCCTCAGTGCATGTTTTTAAAATCGGGAGAATGGCTTGATGATTTTAAAGGTTTCCTTACTATTTATCTGTTTTCTCACTTATTCATCAAATGTTTATTGAACTGCAGGTGCTATTCCTAGACACTCAATGGGCATAGTATCTGTTCTTATGGACCTTATATCTCACTGAGACAGAAATGAAATGCATTATCTAGGAAGCAGGGAAGTGATTGGCAATTGCTTCAACAAGATCCTCCATGAATAATTTAAAGAGTTAAATAATATCAGAAGGTAACACTGACCAAAGAGGGACAGATAAAATAACCTGTAGAATATGAAGATAATGAACATGAAGAAGAAGCGGTGAAAAATTGGAGAGTAATAAAAGTCATGAAGTGTTCAAAGTGGTTAAACACTTGAATGATTTAAAATTTAAATATTTTTCTGTGATGATAAAAGGCTTCAAATTGGGAATTCTTTAGACGTTGTTTTTAGGATTTGTGAGGGTACTTTTGACAGTGTATGAGGTTTGCTTTATTCACTGACCTTAGGACCTAACTCCTGTGTAAGAAGTGACTCTGCTTTACTTATCTATCATGCACTTCTGGATCTGACTAGGAGGCAGTATAACAGCACAACATTGAGAGTCAAACCTTGGTTTCTTTCTGGAACTCACTAGTTTTGTGACATTGGACAAGTTACTTAATCTCTGTGTGCCTCATTATTTAATCTGCAAACTAAAATTAAAACAATCGTTTTCATAGGATTGTTGCAAGAATTAAATATCAGTGCTCAATAAGTCTAATAATATGCAGTAGTGGTAATCATGTTTGTTGTACTACCCATTCTATCCTGGACCAGAGGAAAAGTTACTAGTGGTTTCAGAGGCAAGGGTCCCCAATCTGTTCTTTCCTTGACTTACCACTTTCAAGGCCTAAAACGAATTTAACTCGGAGACATTGCCTTGGGAGAAGCTAGCATTGGCCGCCAAGAGTACAACTGCTCCAACTGCTGAACAGTTGCATCAGTAGTTTATACAGGCCCATTTATTGGGAGGCACAACTGTTCTTTGGCTATTGGGCTGCTTAAATCTCTCTTCTCTTCCTATGGACCAGTTCTGCTATACTCATCAGCAGGAAGTGCTAATTCCTGAGTCTTCTGCATGGTTTGCAACACTGAGAAGTTGTTACATGGTGTTGAATTCTCACTTTTTGGGAACTGGTATGTGTCTGTAAGAACCTTTATAATGATTTAGTCTTAGAAATATCTGTCCTCTCATTTTCATTGCTTGCCACTTTGTAGAGCTTGTCACTGGGATATGCTTAATGCTGCCATACCTCAAGTAATCTGTGAACTTCTGGCCCTGTTAAACATTCTGCAGTATAGAAAAATTCTTTTTTAGCATTAACACTGCCAGACTTGCTTGCTTCAGAGTATTTCCTACGTGTTAGGGCTGGGTTTTTCTCGTGGTGAGAACTTCATATACTATAGTTCTTTGAATGACTCAACAGTTGTGCTTCCCCATTGGCTTTGACTCAGTTTTCTTTTTCACTTTTCTTTTAGGGTTGCAGAGCAGTTGCTGGGGTGATTGACCTAGGCACAGTGGAGATATTTCCCATCTTCAGAGCCATGCAAAAGGGACTCATTGATCAAGACACAGGCCTTGTGCTTCTGGAATCCCAGGTTATCATGTCGGGCCTCATTGCCCCTGAGACCAGTGAAAACCTCTCTTTGGAGGAGGGTCTAGCCAGAAACCTCATCAATCCCCAGATGTACCAGCAGCTCCGGGAGCTACAGGATGCTTTGTCCTTAATAAGCAGACTTACTGAGAGTAAAGGCCCTCTTTCTGTGGTGGAAGCAATTGAAAAGAGAATAATCAGTGAGGGAGTTGGACTGAAAATCTTAGAAGCTCACCTGGCAACTGGAGGTTTCAGTAACCTGGAAGAGGCTTTTCATCAAGGCCTTATTTCTGCATGGCTTTATTCAGTGTTAGAGTCTCACCTGAGGTCATCTAAGAATTTGATAGACCCCAACACAGCTGAGAAAATCGGTTTGCTAGATCTGATGCAGAGATGTATTGTCCACCAGGAATCAGGGTTGAAATTGCTGCCCATCAAGCAATTGGCAGGGGGAATGGTGAGCTTGAAATCTGGCCGGAAGGTTAGCATTTTCCGTGCAGTTCAGGAAGGGCTAATAGATAGGCAAGTAACTGTTCGGCTGCTGGAAGCTCAGCTTTTTGCTGGTGGCATAGTAGACCCAAGAACAGGACACAGACTTACAGTGGAAGAGACTGTAAGACATAATTTGATTGATCAAGATATGGCCTGTGCTATTCTGATAAGGCAGCTTCAGATGGGAGGCATCATAGACACTGTCACTGGGTGTAGGTTGACAATAGATGAAGCAGTGAGCAATGATCTAGTAGCTGCTAAGATCGCCCTTGTGATTCTGGAGTCCCTCTGGTCATTCATGGGGTTACTATGGCCTGAATCTGGAGACATCCTCCCAATTACAGATGCCCTAGAACAAGGTATTGTGTCTACTGAACTAGCACATAAAATCCTTAGTAACCGACAGCATATTAAGGCTCTATTTTTACCAGCGACCACAGAGATTTGTTCCTGGAAGAAAGCAATAGAAAATGGTATCTTGGACAAAGATCTTGTCGATAACTTAAAGTCACTTTATATACCTGATGTGATGCCACACATGCAATTAGCAGACTCTTCAGAACAAAACAAATCGAACATTAATCCTGGAGCAGCAGTTCCACCATACAGCAAGGGCCAACCCGAGGACATAGCAAGTCGTAGTGAGAAGCTGTTGTTTCAACTGATGACTCATACCTATATTAATGTGCAGAATGGACAGAGGCTGCTTCTGTTAGATAAAGAGCTGATGGAGACACTAACCTCCAGAGGTAAATATCAAATAAGCCCTCCAGAAGTGTTTGGAATTGGGCACCAAAGACTAGAAACTCCTGAGGAATTGCAAGAATCAGCTAATATGAAAATCACAGAAAATTTCAGTGATGGGCTGAGTGTGAGGCCATGTGCATTCCAATTTTCTTCTCAGAATGAAGAATCTCTCAATCAGGAAGATTGCACTGAAGCAAAAGACAAAAAGATCATTGTAGAAGAAGAAGGTTCTTCTGTGGAGAACCCCGAAAAGGATCTGTTTATAAGAGAACAAAAAGTGGAAAATCCAAATGTTGACACTTTGAAGGTCATAAATAAAGTGAAATCAGAGTTAGAAAGGCAGTTGTTAGATATCGAAAAGGAAGACCAAACAGAAATGTGTACAAGAGAAAATGTCAGCAGAGGACTTCTCCCGACGGTACCCCCCGAGGAAGCAGAAGATGTGCCCTTGGTGGTTTACAAAGATCTTTTTTCTGTTGAAAGGCTAAAGGAAGAATGGCAAGCTCTCAGAAAGACTTCCTTCACATGTCAGAAAGAACAAGCAAACACTCTTGAGATTGAATATATTCCAGGGGAAACTGGAAGACCTCTCATAAAACCCCAAAGTAAAAAGTCACAATTTCAGGTAGAGAAAACTACAGATTTAAAATTAGAACTAAAGTCTGAAAATGATATGAATATTTATTCTCCGGACAAAAAGAAAGTGTTAAATAAAACATATTTGGCTAAAAGTGACCATAAACAAAGTCAAGAAGGGGAAGACATTGCAGGTGGTAGTATGATAAGAGAAAAGACCAACGAGGACAATAATGATAGTGAAAATTCCCTGTCATGCAGTCATCCTTCAGAATTGCTTGAAGAAGCTACCTTAAATGAATTATCTGCACAGTTATTAGATGGTGGTATTTTTCATGAGCAAACAGGTCAAAAGCTTTTACTAAATGAAGCAGTCACCCAAGGCATCGTGCCCGGCCATACTGCTGTGAAACTTATGGGAAAGCTGAACATGTTTCGGGGATTCTTTGACTCTCAGACCTGCGAGTCCTTGTCAACCGAAGAAGTCATTGATGAAGGTCTGATGGATGAGAAATTATTACATAATGTCCTCATGACAGACAAAGCTATAAGTGGTGTCTTAGACCCCCGTACTCACACACTATTTTCTGTAAAGGATGCAGTAGTAGTTGGACTTCTTGACGAGAAAACAGCCACCAGAATTTTAGAGGGGCAGGTCGTGACTGGTGGAATTGTTGACTTGAAACGAGGCAAAAAAGTTTCAGTAACTTTGGCCTCAAATCTTGGCTTGGTAGACAGTGCTGATCAGACAGAGCTTATAAATCTGGAGAAAGCTTCCAAAGGCAGAGATGCTGAAAAAAACATTAGAGAGAGATTAATTAGTTTACAAATGGAAACAACAGGACTTATGGACCCTGACAGCAAAGCCTCTTTATCTGTTATGCAGTCCATTGACAGAGGTCTTTTGGAGAGAGAGGAGGCCATTCATTTGTTGACTAAGCAGGTGGTAGATGGAGGTATCATTCACCATGTATCTGGGATGAGGCTTTCTGTCGATAATGCCTTTAAACATGGCTTGATCAGTGAAGATTTAGCCAAGCAACTGAAAAGAGTTGAGAGCTTAAAGCTCCATCAGTTTTTTCATCCTGAAACAAAGGAAACTATTTCCCTCCCTGAGGCCATAAAATTAGGTCTTGTTACCCCAGACTTAAAAAGAGAAATCCAAGAAATTCAAGCAGTTACTAGAAACTTTTTGGATCTCATTTCTGGCCAGAGATTGACCTGGGCAGAAGCTAAAAAAGAAGGATTGCTAACTAATAAAGCAGGATTGTCTCCAGGAATAATGCATGGGATTGTAGATCCTGAGAATTACAGAATTGTTCCCTACTCAGAATTAGTAAAGAAATGTAAGATTGATACTGAATCTGGACAGAGATATCTAGAAGTAATTCCCTTCTCAGACATTAAAGACGGGGTGAGTGACATAGTACTTACATTGTCTCAAGCAATTCAGCTTGGGAAAGTAGACTTTGCATCTACACTGAAGGTTCTGGAAGCTCAGGCAAATACTGGTGGAATCATAGATACTGCTACAGGAAATAGACTGACATTGGCATCAGCTTTGGAACAGAAATTGGTGGATGAAAACATGGTTAGAACTATTGCATCTCATCAGGTGTTAAGAGGAGGAATCATTGACATATTTAATGGTCAGAGAGTGACTTTAAAGGAAGCGATTGAGAAAAGATTTATCAGCCCTGAACTGGCAGCTATGATCCAAAAAGATCCTTTGGAGTCCAGTGATGACAGGGCTCAGATTGAAAAGCAAGATGGAATTGAAGTATGTGAATTAAAGAATGAATTTCTAAGAAAGGAAATGTTAATTGCTTATAATCAGACTGCTGAAATGAGTTGTGATAAAGGAAAAAGTAAGAGATTATTTCAGATTGAAAGCCAGTCTACACAAGAAAAGGTTAAAGTGAGAGTTTCAGATGAAGAGCAGATGAAAAAGAGCAGGGAAGTTTCATTAAAGGAATTGGAGTGCAAGGATCCAGATAAGCAGAGAGCTTCTCTGGATACTAAAGAACCTGTCAGCATCAGAATTTCTCATAATCTTAAAGGTAAGTCTTGGGGTCAAATTTTAGTGACACACTCTAACTCAGAAGTTTGTGATACTAAACTCAAAGAGGGGGCTAGAAATAACGTGGAAAAAAATGCAGATGAAGAGCAGGAAAAAGTAGTAACACAAGTAGAAATTCTCTCTCATATGAAGCAGTTCACCTCAGGTCTAGATTCTGAAGAAATAAGAGAAAATCAAGGGGAAATGACTTGGGAAGTTCAAGAATCAAATCGTGAACTGTCAGGTAAATTGCTGAGTGAGCAGGTTTTGCAGCAACCGTTGAATACCAGGAACAAGAGTAAGAGAGAGAAGAGGGAAATGATTGTGGAAGAAAATGTGAAAACATGTAAACGAGCAGTTCTTTCTGAAGAAAAACTGAGTCAGAAAACTGCCATTAGAGAGGAGTGTGACTCTAATATAAAAAGTCAACCTATGGAAATGACTACAAGTGAAAAAGGGAAAGAAGCTGATAGAGAGATGGGACTTTCTAGTATTTATAAAATTGAAGACTCTTCTTCCCAAGTGAGAGCCAAAGGAATTTCTTTAAAAAATCAAGATACTTTAACATTCTTCAGCTGTAAACAGGTCAATGAAGGGGAAGTAAAAAATTTAAGCTTCTGCTTGAATTTAGAACCAAAAGAAAATTTATTTCAGGAAATTACTGGTGGGGCCCAGAATGAACAATTCTCTTCTATGACCCCAAGACCTGAAGGATTGCACTACCAGGAATCAGTTGGAAAAGCCCAAGTTACAGACACATTCCATATTTCCAAAACAGACAAGTCTTTCCAAAGAACCACCAGACAGGAGGCCAACTATTGTCAGGATTCCTGTTTTACTTCTAAGACTAAGGAAACCAAAGATCTGATTTTCTCATTTAATGAATATAAAGAAAAGTTGAACCAAGAAGTACATTTTGACTCAACAAGAGCTCATGAATTGGAAGAAATTACAGTTTCTAGAGTAGATCCAAAAGAAGTCAGTTATCTAGAATTCTCAGACAAAAAAGACCATCAACATCAGGTCAGCAAAAGTGATCGTGAACTTCGTGGAATTCTCAAATCTCAAATAGCAACAACTCAGGAGATAAATATAGAGAAATTTCTAGAAATGGCAAACCCTATAGTTACAGGTCTAGAAGCAGGGTCCTGTGAAGACATAGTGACTCAGAGAGGTCCCAGAGTCTTGGTATCTCTTCTTCCAGAGAAACAATTCAAAGATGTGTCTCAAAAAGAGAATACAAGGCAACAAGCTTCCATCATTAGTCCCACTATTCTGGAGACGAGTGAAGAAAAGACAGTACCCCTAACGTCATGCTCTACAGTGAAGATGGATGGGAAGACACCACAGGAAAAACTCAGAGAGAGCCCTGGCAGTGAACAGACTTCCTCCATGACTGCACCTGGGAGAAAAGGAAATGAAGATGTAAACCCAGAGCCCTTCAGAGCAACTCAGGTAAGTTTCCCAGTGGTCTGTTTGCATTTTTTTAAAGGTATGACTAGTTTAATACTAAAATTTTTAACCGAATACAGAGTTTACATGTGTATAATAGTATGCATATGTACATCTTAGGGTACTGGAAGATTCCCTAAGATATGACTCAATTTATCATAGATTTATAATACAGTTGTTGCCCGCCAGCTGCCAAAAAAAAAGCCAAATTAAAAAAAACCCTCAACCTTACTCATAATAAGTGAAGTGGAAACTGTAGTACAGTTGTTGGAAAATTAGGCAATGGCTCTGAATGTCTTCCTAAAATTTGCAAGGGTTTTAAATTGGAAGCTAACATAGGATCTAATTTGAAATACTGAGGTGATGACACCTAAAATCAGAATAAGTTTTGGAAATTTTCCTAAAATATGCTTGTAGATTGATAATTATGATCTGCTATCTGCAGAAGTTAATAAAATCACTTTCATCTGTTGATTGTATTGACTTAGACAGAATAACGTATTTTATTTCATTTCACCTTATGTGTAGTAAAAATTGCTTCTGTTTGCCTAACAAGAAACACTGCCTACTTTAAAAGGCAACTTAAAGGAGAATGTTGAAATTTGAGTGAGTTTTCTTTTTGGTTCCACAGAATGTATTTAACCGGCGTCTCTGTTTAGAACATGATGAAAAGCTAGTATCCTATCTGTCTCTGTTACGGGACATTGAAATGAGGACCAAACAGATTCAACCTTTGGAGCTAAACATAGCAGGACTACAGGATCTTCTGTGTCAGGCCAAGGTAGGTTCCCAGGGACTTCTACCTGGCCCGCTGACTTCAAGATAGCTGCCTCCATTTTTCTTGAAGATTTCAAAGCTTAAAAGGACCTGCTTGGCACTTTATTCCAGGGTAAAAAATCTCGGGCCCTTATCAGATAATTGTGGGATGAGCTAGGTTTGTATAGACTGGACAAGATTTATAATGGGCAGATTAACAGACTTCAGACAGACTATGAATCTCATTACCACCACTTGTTATCTGTATCATCTTAGACTATTGAATAAGGTAAGCTGAAAAGCAGCGTGATCAGTTAGAAAACTGTTGCAGTAATTCAAGCAGGAAATGTTGAGGGATTAATATAGTAGGTTAGCTATATAAGTTAATCTCTATTACTTCCCAAAACTCCACTAAGACATCAGACAAAAGTATTTTTTAAAAATGCATAAACTGGGCTGACAGGTTAGCTCCCTTGGGAGAACACGGTGCTGATAACACCAGGGTTGGTCAAGTGTTCGGATTCCCTTACCGGCCAGCCGCCAAAAACAAAAACAAACAAAAAAACCCCACATAAACTCACAGAGAGAAAGAAAACGAGAGGAGAAAATAGCAGTAAAATTTTAGAAGTTAGAAAGCGGATGGATGAAGAGGTAACTGCCTGAGCAGACCAGAGAAAACCAGATCTTAAACTTGTAGTGGAAGAAGCTAAGGAACAACCTGATTTATACTGAACTCCCCAAAGCCTCAAAACTTGGTAGCACCAGAAAGCAGAGATGAAAATGGATATGCAAACAGGTTGTAATTGGTTTAAGAAGCAATTAGGCCTTCAGACTTCCAACTTAACTTCACATAGCCTGGCAACTGCTCATGCTGAGCTCTAACACAAGACTGGAGGTTTATCCTCTGAGGAACTTAATACAGGATATCTGTAGACTAGGAGATCAGCTACAGTTGAAGGTAAGGATTCCATACTGAAATCAGTAGGATTAACTGAAAGTTTATATACTGAATCTTGAGCTTCATCCTTTCTTTGCTCATGGTTTGACCAGCCCACGGGGAAAGACCTAATGTTACTGATATCAATGGTTTCCCAACTATATGGCCCAACTCTGTCACCCTCAGTGAAGACTATAATCAGCAGTCCCACCTCTGCAGATAGACTTGTAGTCAGGTTTTCAGGGCATTATTCTCAAACATGGCATCCAGAAGGCTTCTAATACAAAAGACAGGCCAACACAAAGAAAAGAAAAAGGGACTTGGAGGAAATAGAGACTATTCAGGAAGAAAAACATTAAAAAACATCATTTAAAGGATAAAAAAATAGATTGAAAAAGTACAACTGGGCATCTCTGAAGAACACCAGGAAATACTGATCTCACAGTTAGCAATATTAACTACTGCAGGGAGACTGAGTCCAGTAAGGACTAAGGGGAAAATTAGCACCTGAAAGTCATTGGTGATCTTGATAAGAACAGTGTCACTGAGGTGGTAGAATATAAAGTAGCTTGCTGTGAGAATAAATGGGAGGTTGGAAAGTGGAGACAATTAATGTAAATCATTTTTTCCAGAAGCTTTGTAGTACAGGCAAGGAAAGAGTAGGACACTAGCTAGAGGAGATGGGTTGAAAGAGAAATGTTTTAAACAGGTTTTTGGGCTGAGGAGAAATAGCCAATAAAAAAAGGAGAACTTGAATTTAGAGAAAAGAGGAAGTGATAAGTAACAGGATCAGGTCCCTGAGAACATAGAAAGACAGCCTTGAGATGGAGGAAGAGTAGCTCTTTCACTGAAGTTGGAGGTTTGGAGTTGTCTCAGGATTGGAGTCACAGTGAAGACAGGGATTAGAGGTTCACCAGTTCTTTCAATATCCAGAGTATGGCCTTGAGCAGGGTGGCTGAAGGGGAAGTGAGGACGATGCCCAGAAGAACTACCAAGCTTTTCCACAGCTTATTTCTGGCTTCTCTGTTGAGGACAGGATATTATAGACTAGCTGAGCGGGAAAGCTGGTTTGGGATGTCATTATGTTCTTTGGTTCCCTTCTCTTAGAATTTGGTGGCTGGGCTGTAAGGGGATCCGAACCCTTGGCCTTGGTGTTTTAATACCATACTTTAACCAACTGAGCTAACCAGCCAGCCAGTTCTCTTAGAATTTGGAGTGGAAGAGGTTTCCTTTGGATTGACTTATTTTGCTGTACATTAATTCTGTATAACAGCTCCCTGGGGAGAGGCAGCAAGTGGTAGTGGAGGGAACATTGCACTGAGTCAAATCTGAATCCAATTCCTGGCTCTTCTGCTTACCAGCTGGGTGACCTCAGACCAAAAAAGTTCATATTTGAGTACTGAGGCATCTCTTTTGTAAATCCAGAATAATAACATCTACCCTGCCTACCTCATGATTATGAGAACCAAGTAAACTGATTAATATAAAAATGTTAATACATAAAAACATTTCCTAAACACTAAAGCCTGTGTAGGCATGAGGTGAAAGAGAAATGTGTTGACAGCTGATCCCCAGATGGCAAGATTTTTGGCCTAGATTTTGGAGATAACTCCACTTTATCCCCTCAGGTATTAGACAGGGAGCTAAAGGATCTGTCCACCTTGGTGAGCCAGGAATTAGAGTGTGTGAATCAGATTATCATTAGCCAGCCTCAAGAAGTCCCTGCTCAACTGTTGAAGGCTCTAGAGAAAGATGCCAAGAATCTTCAGAAGTCTCTCAGCTCTGTGAATGATACCTGGAGTTCCAGACTACTCCATCTCCAGAATGCTGTGGAAGTAAAAAAGGTAGCATCTTGTATTTATACACAAGGGCTCACAAATTCTGGGCAGGCTTGGAGATTTTTATAATCTGATTCACCATTTATTTCTTAAGACTAGAGTGTCAAGTCAGCACATGCATCTAGAAGGCAAACTTCAAGATCTGAGAGCCTGGGTTGGTAATACCAATCTTATTCTGAAAAGCAAGGGATATAATAAGGAAACAGATGTTGCCAGCCTGAATCACTATCTCCAACAGTATGAGGTAAACTCTCTACTCATTCTCAAACCTGTTTTTTTTTTTTTTTTTTTCTTTTGAGTTTTATCAGTTTCATTTTCCTGCTAGGCAAACCAAGGTACTTACCTTTCTTAGAAAGTCTGACTTTCCATTTCAGAAATAAAGTCAACTATGTTTAGTTTTTTAAGTTATCATACCCCTGGAGCTTTAGTGATTATGATTATTTTTACTTTTAGCTATTCTCTGAGAGAGAGTTTACAGAATGATGTATCATTATCAGCTTCATCTCTTCTTTATAACTGAGCATCTAGGATCTGTCCCTTGTTTCTGTTTTGCCCAAGATCTAATCCTACACAAACACACACATGTACATACACACATTAATTTCAGGAGAACTTTTGATCAGTGATCTAGAGCGTAGGTTGGCAAACTTTTTCTGTAAAAGGCCAGATAATAAATATTTTAGGCTTTGCAGGCCATATGCAAATAGCCCATTTCTGTTGCAATCACTCAACCCTGCCATTGAAACATTAAAGCAGCCATAGATAGTACATAAACAAATGGTTGTGGATGTGTTCCAATAAAACTTTATTTACAAAAACAGATTTGGCCTAGGGGCAATAGTTTGCTGACCCCCGATCTGGAGAGATGCTTTTCTTCTTATTAAGCCCCAAATTAACCGGTTCTTTTTATTAGTCAGTGAGAGAAAAGTTAAGATTCTAAGATACATATGAGCCAGAGATATTTCCCCCCAACATTGTCTGTGTTGTTGTTGTTATACTTAAGATTGTATCAGATATTACTCATGTCGGTTTATAAGCCCTCTGCTATAGAGGGATGTCCCTCTCCTTAAACTCTTCAGAACATCAGAACTAGAGATGTCTCCTCTTCTGTTCTATCCTCTCTCTTTTCCTTAATCTGAAGAGAAGGAGACCTGAACTTTTGTCTGTGGTCAACCTTGTATACAATCTCATCCCTATTTATCTTGTAAGAGTTGGCCTGCCTCTCTTTTTCATACCTTTTTTCCAAAGATATCACTGAGGAAGAGAGTAGCAAATTTTATCTGCTTGCTAAGATATAAAAAAAATTCCTGTGACATAGTATGAGATATAAAAACATAGAGTATTTCATGCATTGGTGCCCTCCCCAATTTATAACTTATATGAATTCTCTTATGGGAAGAGAAAAACAGCCTAAGCCCTATTTCCTTTGTGAATAGTTTCCTAAATCCATATGTTCACGGATTAAGAAAGCATTGTGCTCTTTCCCTTTGGCATACCACCAAAGATCCTCATGTCTCTATGGGCTGTCGCCCCACCTGGTTACTGGTATTGTAAGAACAAGCCATACCCAAAGTCTTGCTTCTGCCGAGGTGTCCCTAATGCCAAGATCCGCATCTCTGACCTTAGGGGAAAGAAAGCAAGAGTGGATGAGTTCCCACCTTGTGGCCACATGGTGTCAGATGAATATGAGCAGCTCTCCTCTGAAGCCCTGGAGGCTGCCTATATTTGTGCCAACAAGAACATGGTAAAAAGTTGTGGCAAAGATGGCGTTCATATCCAAATGTGGCTCCACTCCTTCCGTGTCTTCCGCATCAACAAGATGTTGTCCTGTGCTGGGGCTGACAGACTCTAGACAGGTATACGGAATGCTTTTGGAAAGCCCTAGGGCACAGTGGCCAGGGTTCACATTCGCCAAGTTGTCATGTTCATCCATGCCAAGCTGCAGCACAAGGAGCATGTAATTGAGACCCTACACAGGGCTAAGTTCAAGTTCCCTGGCTGCCAGGAGATGAACATCTCAAAGAAGTGGAGCTTGAAGACATGGTTGGCTGAGAAGTGGCTCATCCTGGATGGTTGTGGGGTTAAATACATCCCCAACCGTGGTCCCCAGACAAGCGGTGGGCACTGAACTTGTGAGGGCTTCCACTGTGCTGCCCACTCCTTACTCATGCCCACTAATAAATCCTACTTCCTGACAAAAAAAAAAAAAAGAAAGCATTGTCTTAAGATCAGTATCCAAGAAGCCCTCCCTGCCTGCTTTGCAGGATTGATTGATTGTTCTCTATTTCAAAGTGATGGAGATATTGATATCCTGTTTTTATTGCATCCAGTATAACATAGTTGATGATCACTAAATGTTTGTGGGAAAATTACATGCTTTTACTTGCCTGAAAACACATGATTTTTGAGTTTGGGCAGTTCTTACTACTTTAAGGAAGTAGTATAACTATAAGAAAGTTTGACTATAATCCTTCACAGTTTAAAATTGTACAAGTAGTATTATTTACCATAAAAGTCAAATTTTAGTGAATCACAAATAAATTTTATATTTTCTCAGTACTGGCCTATCAGTAACTCACTGCTAGACAAATGCAAATAGATATTTGAACCGAAGAAAATAAAATTGGGGCTGGCCATTTAGCTCAGTTGGCTAAAGCATGGTGTTGGAACACACAGGTCAAAGGTTCGGATTCCTGTTCTGGCCAGCAACAACAACAAAAAAAGAAAGTAAAGGAAAGAAAATGTAATTAGACAGGTACATCTTAGCTTAGATCGGAAATGCGTGTTATACTTTCCAAACATTCACAGATATTTTGGATTAGGAATAGTATAATTCTGTTAGCATAAATAATTGAAAGCTCACTGCATTTAGAAATCAAGGTGCAGTAGAAGAAATTTAATTGTAATTTATGAGGAGTTTGGAGAGACCAAAAGTGAGAAAGACTTCCAGTGCTAGTCTGGTCCTAGAATTATCAGTGCCAATTACAGTAGTTCTCCCTTATCCATGATTTCACTTTCTGTAGTTTCAGTTACCTGCATTCAACCACAGCCAGAAATGATTAAAGGGAAAATTCCATAAACAAACAATTTATACATTTTAAATTGCACGCTGTTCTCAGTAGTGGGATGAAAGCTTGAGGCATCTTACTCCATTCTGCCCAGAACATGAATCATCCCTTTGTCTAGTTTATTCACACTGTGTATGCTACCCACCTTCTAGTCACTTAGTAGCTGTCTCATTTGTCAGATCAGCTGTCATGGTATCTCAGTGCTTGTGTTCAGGTAATCCTTAGTTTACTTAATGTCTCCAAAGCATAGGAATAGTGATGCTGGCAATTTGGATGTGCCAAAGAGAAGCCATAAAGTGGTTCCTTTAAGTGAAAAGGTGAAAGTTCTCAACTTAAGAAAAGAAAAAAATTGTATACCGAGGTTGCTAAGGTCTTCATTAAGAATGAATCTTCTATTTGTGAAATTGTGAAGAAAGAAAAAGAAATTCGTGCTAGTTTTGCTGTCACACCTCAAACTGCAAAAATTATGGCCATAGTATGTGATACGTGCTGAGTTCAAATGGAAATGGAATTAATTTTGTGGGTGGAAGACATGAACAGAAAACGTGTTCCAACCAACAGCAGTGTGTTGTGCCAGATTAACTTAGTCTTAATTAAACTAAACTTTATCGTAGATATGTATGTGTAAGAAAAATCATGGTATATGTAAGGTTTGGTACTATTCTCGGTTTCAGGCATCCACTGGGGGTCTTGGAACATAACCCCCTCGGACGAGTGAGGACTATCATATAAAAATACAGGAAATTAGCCTCTCTTTTATTCTGTTGGCTCTTTGATAAGAATCAACGTCTTCTTCAAGGATGGAAAAATAAAAGTTTTATTTATTTATTTATTTTTCCACTTTTCCTGCTTACCTTAGGATTTGAAACAGCCCATGGCTGAAAGGAAATCTCAGCTGGATGCTCTCGCTTTTGATATTCAGTTCTTTATCTCTGAGCATGCCCAAGACTTGTCTTCCCAGCAGAATCGACAGATGCTGAGGTTTCTGAATGAACTGCAGAGATCCTTCCAGGACCTTGTGGAACAGACTGCAGCTCAGACGGATGCCTTACAGGGTCATCTTCAACAAATGGAGCAGGAAGCCCAGGTTAAGATCAGACTGAACCAGGAGCTGGGCTCAGTTTGTCTTTTGGGATGTCCTCTGTCTTTGGGCTTTTTGGCCAGACTTCATGTATCATGATTCCAAGAACCTGGGTTTACCAATTTTGAAATTTCATTTAGGCCAGTATGGCTCTGGTCCAGGAGGCAGCTCTTCTGGCTGCTTTTCTTGCCATGTTTTTTATTTTATGTGTGTGTTTGAGAGAATACATGTGTTTACATGTGTATGCATGTGCAAATGTTTTATTTTAATGAAACTCTATCTTCACTATGTCTCATTGTCTGTCACTTTGAAATGAAAATCATATACCTATCCCTTTCTTCCTTTTACTTTCTCCCTTAGCATTCTTTTGAGAGCCTTTAAGAACATCTAGATACTCTGAGTTTTGAAAAGTATGGTTCTGAAATCAGTTTTATTCTGGGGCTTTTCAAATGTTTTACAATAAATTTCTTGACAGACTTCAAATAGTTGATAAGGAAATATTTATCAGAATCATCTCAATTTTTTAACACATTTTAAATTATTATTTTCTAGTACTTCTCTTCATACTGTCATTCCCAATGCTTATTCAGTCATGGAAAACAGTGCAACCTTATAACACCAAGGTCATAGGTTGGGAATCCCTGAACTGGCCAGCTGCCAAAAAACAAAAAAACTGTGTAGACACAGGTTGACACATTAAAAAAAAATAACCATCTGGGCCGGCCCCGTGGCGCACTGGATAGTGCGCCGCTTGGGAAGCGCGGCAGCGCTCCCGCCCGAGGGTTCGGATCCCACATACAGACCGGTTCCCACTCACTGGCTGAGTGAGGAGCAGGAGCAACACCGAGGGTTGCAATCCCGTTGCCGGTCCCCGGTCCGGTACGGGTGCGACACTGAGGGTTGTGATCTGTTGCCAGACCCGGAAAAAGACAAAAAACAAAAAAAAAAAAAAACCATCTTACTGTCTTCCATCACAACCCTCTTCTTGCAAAACTCAGCATAATTACATTAATAGTAACATCAGAACCTTAGAATGCCTAGAATGATGATTATGCCAGTTCTGCCATTTGAATAATAAGGTGGCATAGAGCAAGATGTTATTAGAATTGTCATTGTCATCAGCATATCCATCTCAGGAGCTCCTTTATTAAATATTGTGCAAAGTGGAATTGATCTTTTGAGTCAGACTTAAAGGAAATTAGGTTAGTCAGTGCCATATGTCCCCTCTTACAACTATATTGAAATTGAAATAAAATATTAATGAAACACTTTAGGTTGCCTTCCAAATCTGAACATTTGCAATGGCCTCACTTAGGAATTTTTATAGCATGGTACAGCATGTGGATAATTAATGAAGTAGCATTGGTGTGAGCCAACTTAAGAGATAACCCAGATCCAGGTTAGGCCCCTCAGCTGTAACAGGTAATAGAACTACATGTGAACATTCTCCCTGAACATGTAATTAATTAATTCCACAATGTTTATTAACCTTGTTCTTGTCAGAAGTCCTCAGCTTCTCTCTATATTTGCCCTGAATGTGTGTGTACGTCTGTGCGTTAACTTATTTGCTTTGCTTTTTCAGATTCAGTCTGCACCCATCCTAACCCAGGAAGACCCCGTTTTACAGAAGAAGAGCTCTTAGGAGTTCTCTTCCAGAGCCCTTCTATTTGTCCTAAAGAGGGGGAGAAAGGGCCAATTTGGGCACCTGTTTGTAAGTGCAGGTGACTGAAACACCATCATAAGGTAGAAACTGGTGGAAAATGGTTTTAGAAGGATGGTCAGGAGAACACATCATGCTCAATTGCTCAATCAGGTGCTTCAGTTTCATGCAACTAGATGAGATCTGGAGAAAGGATCAGGCACAGAATTATATTCCCTCTCTTCCCTTGGGCCTAGCTTTTCCCTTTGACATCAGTATAGTTACCTAAAAGACTGATCCAGTTGCTATTCTTGGGCAGCTTCCTTCCCAAAATAACCAAATCATGCCCTTCATGCCAGGCATGTAATCATTCTATTTAATGTGTCTCTGCATTTGTGAGACATTTGATTTATAAAGTTAACTCAATTATTAAGAAGCTCAATTAGCTTGTGAATTATCTAGGTCCTTGATTTTTTTCTTTCTATTCTAGCCTACTTCTCCACATTTTGACTTAATCTCCAGCAAATCCTCTGGTTCTAGTAGAGGAATTGATTAGCACCAATAATTTATTATGATCAGCATTATCATGTATGGATCAAAACCTGAACTAGGAGCTTTCTCTCCCAAAATTAACCCTGATTATCTTCCAGACCATAGACTTACATCAACAGACTGATGAAATGAGGGGAGCTTTCTGAATATGATTTCTGTGCCTTTTCCTGTTCTAGTCTCCCACCAACTTTTCCATCTTTGAGATTTCACCTTCCTGTCTTACGTTTCAGGGAGTTATTTTGTATTTGTAAAATGAGAATTATTGTCTCAACCCCTTTGCATTTTAATTAGACCCTACAGAAACAACAAAATACCTGTCACCAAAAACTGGAGGATCTTTGCACCTGGGTAGGACAGGCAGAAAGAGCGCTAGTGGGCCATCAGGGAACTGCCACCCAGATGGATCTCTCTACTTTGAAGAAGAACCAAAATGACTTGAAGGTGAGTGTGAGTTAATCATTTTTTCCTTTCTTCAACAATTTTGTAAAGGCTTGCTATGTGCCAGGCACAGTGCTTAGTGGTAAACAGCAGTGGTAACATCCCTGCTCCCATAAAGCTTATAATCTACTGGGGGAGACAGACATTATACAGATTATCACAGAAATGAATATATAATTATTAACTGTTGAATCTATAAAGGAAAGCTTATGTGGGAACATATACCAGAGAGACCCACTCTAGTCTATTATGTCAGAAAAGGTTACCTTGAAGAACTGTCACTTAAACTGAGAAATAAAAGCTATGTAGGAGATAATGCATTAAGGGGAGGGAAGAGGAAGAGAACATACATGCAGAGGCTTATGCATTGGCCATGAGGTGAGAATAAGACCAAGCACAACTTATTCAAGAACTAAAAGAAATCTAATTCACCTGGACTACAAAGAACAAGAGGAAGATTAGCAAAAGATGAGCTTGAAGAGGTGGGTAAGTGGGACCCATATCATGCTGAGCTTTTGTAGGCCACGTTAAGGATAAGGAGTGACAACCAAGAGAGTATAAAGGACCAACAGGCCTTGAGTCTGCTAGAATCAGGTTGTCATCTCTTCTTTATAGAAAGAATAATCTCTCTGAAAATAACTCAATACAAAATGAAAATGTGTGCTATTCCACATGTTTATGGGCAATCTCCATTTTTGTCTTTACTAAATATTTGCTTAGAAAAGTAAATATTTTATAATTTCTTTGCACTGGTGTAGGCCTAAACCTTAAGCAAATTATAGTAAGGGACTGTATACAGATATGTGGTCCTAGTCATTCCATCTTTGTACTGTTAGAGGACTTGGAAATACTCAACTTGAAAGCTCTGCCATCCCTGTTTTCATATATTAAGGATATACAGGACGACATTCAGAATCATGCCACCTCCTTTGCCACTGTTGTCAAAGACATTGAAGGGTTTCTGGAAGAGAACCAGACCAAGCTGAGCCCCCATGAATTGACAGCTCTTCGGGAAAAACTTCATCAAGCTAAGGAGCAATATGAAGCTCTCCAGGAACAGACACGAGTGGCCCAGAAGGAGCTAGAGGAAGCAGTGACCTCAGCCTTACAGCAGGAAACTGAAAAAGTAACCAGACTCTATGATACTTTTTCTTTTTTTAAAAAAAGTTTTTTGGTACCTACACAAATAAAAGATAATGAGGAGAAACTACCTTAGAGAAAGATTATAGAGTAACCAAAAAGGCTCCTTCTGGAGCTGGTCTGTGAGTCAGTCTTTATGCTTTCAATAAATATCTGGAAGGACTTCAAGTCAGGTGTAGTTGGTAGGATGTGTCTATTACCAAATATATACATATATACCCCCTGTATATACTCTGGCTAATTGAAAAATGTCAGAAAGAACTTAGTGAATAAGGGTATTATCTGGTGAGGAAAAAGCAAATGATATATTTCTTACATGGATCTAGAAATCTAGACTGGTGATCTCAAAGTATTGGGGAAAAATATCTGGAGTCTTAGCGGGCCATATGCTATCCCTAAGCTGCCTCTGTAGTTACGATGGGAATCATGGCACTGAGATAAACCAAAGAGAAGGTAAAGTTTCAGACATCTGAGTGGGGTCTTCTGCACTTTTCTCAACACTGGCAGATGGAATTCGAATTCTATGTTTAGCCTTGGGCTCTGATGCTAAAGAGGGAGATAGAGAACATGGACAAGAGAAATGTTACCTGAAGATGAATTTTGAAATACATGAATGTATAACTTGGCATATCATATTTAATTAATGAAAATATTTGAAGAGCCAATAAATAGAATTTGAGAGGCAAGTTTAAGAACTAAATGTTCTGTTTGGCTGAGAAAAGGATGGAGTAGGGAAGAGCAGTCAGATAATTGAATGTGAGCATGCTAGTTCTTACCCCACCAACCAGTGTGTCACTTCTGTGTACTTAGAAAGGATTCCAGGAAGCCTTGTTGGGGTGGCAGGACTAAATCATCTCTTAAATAAAGTCTTTTTAAATCCTCAGATTTGCACTCTTTTTTTAAGCAGTGGGATATAGACAAAGTCTAGAAATTGTTTTAATTATTTTTGAACAGATTTTAGAAGATATTAATTTTTTTTTTTTATATGTGCAAAGAGTGTACTTAGTCATGGAGCTTCTCTCTCTCTCTCTTTTTTTTTTTTTTTTTTTTTTTTTTTTTATTTGAAAAAATTGTTCTTATTCATGGGGCTTCTCCCCCCCTCTCTTTTTTTTTTTTTTTTTATTTGAAAAAATTGTTCTTATTCATGGGGCTTCTCCCCCCCTCTCTTTTTTTTTTTTTTTTTATTTGAAAAAATTGTTCTTATTCATGGGGCTTCTCCCCCCCTCTCTTTTTTTTTTTTTTTTTGGGTTTTTTTTTGGTGGCTGGCCAGTAAGGGGATCCGAACCCTTGACCTTGGTGTTATAACACTGCACTCTAACCAACTGAGCTAACTGGCCAACCTAGCTTCTCTTTTTCTTTAGCATATTTATTTAACCTGTGGTTATATAGTTGGCCTTCTCACTAGACTACCTGTGTGGCTTTCAGAGTAAAGCAGCAAAGGAACTGGCAGAGAACAGGAGTAAGATTGATGCTCTCTTGGATTGGGTGACTTCAGTGGGATCACCTGGTAGACATCTACAGACCAGCCTTCCAAGAATGGAGCAGCTCTCAGGAGCCAGCCTGGAGAAAGGAGCCTTGGATACCACTGATGGTTACATCGGGATGAATCAAGCCCCAGAGAAACTGGACAGGCAATGCGAGAAGATAAAGGTGAGGATGTTTTAGCTTGTCCTAACAATGCTGAAGGAATCTCTTCTGCACTGGGCAAGTCACTACCTCCTTGCCCCTAAATCCAGTGAGCGCTTCTAGTTCATATCTTCTTTGACATCTCAGCAGCTTTAACACTATTGGTCAATCCTCTTGAAATACTTTCTCCCTTGGTTTCCATAGAATTGCTCTGCCCTGATCATAGTTCTTTTCTTCCTCTTGCCAGCTTTTGCAGTTCTGATATTCTTCTAGGTATATCCTAAGCCCTCTTCTCATCTTTCAGAATAGTCTTGTTCTTTCACAACGCTTCAATCATCATTTTCACTAATGAATTCCATGGATGTATTTCTCTCCAGCCCTGATGCCTATCCTGAGCTTCAAACCAGTATATAAATCCATTTGCCTGTTTGCAATTTGGAGCCACAAGCACCTCAACCTGAAAATGGAAGTCCTATTTTTTTGTAACACCTCTCCACCAAAAATGTTCTTTTTTTTTTTTTTTTTAAAAATGACTGGTAAGGGTATCTTAACCCTTGACTTGGTGTTGTAAGCACCACACTCTCCCAAGCGAGCTAACTGGACATCCCTATATAGGGATCCAAACCCGTGGCCTTGGTGTTATCAGCACCACACTCTCCCAAGTGAGCCATGGGCCAGCCCAATGTTTTCCTTATTATACTCCCACTTAACTGCCTGAAATGGACATCATCATAGATTTCTTTCCCTCTTTCACTCTCCCACATCGAATCTGTCATCTACTCCCATGCTCCTTATCTCTTTCAAAATTAGGCATACTTCTTTATATCCATTGAGATATTATTGTAATTTAGTCCACTGTCGGCTTTCACTTGTATTATTATAGTAACTTCTACTGGTCGCTTTGCCTCTTGACTTTTTACCTTCCAGTTCATTTCCCATGCTTCTAAGTGATTGTTCTAAAATGCTATATTCTTGCTTAGCCCTTTTAATAGTTCCCTATTGCCCTAAGATTAAGTCTAAACTCTTTAACATGGTTTACTGTCCCCCCCCCAGTAGGAATCTGTTCCTATTTACTTGACCTTAACTCTCACCTTTCTTTACACTTTAGTCTCTGGCTATACTGATCCCTTTCAGTTTATTGACTGTACTATGCTCTCACTGTCTTCTGGGCCTTTGCATGCTCTTGGAACTTTCTTGCCTCTCCAGTGTAGAAAGTAAGGGAGAGACTCAGCTTTTGGTTAATTTTTACTTATTCTTCAGATCTCAGTTTAGATTTTACTTCCTCTAGGAACCACTTTTTCACTGCTCCCCGAAGTTAGGATATATATTCATCCCATATGCTCCTCTGATAACTCTTCCTTACATTGTAGCATTTCTCATTCTATATTGTATTTTTGTCTGTACTGCCCTCCAGATACTAGGTTTGAAAACAAACCATTTCTTACTCACCGTTTATCTCTACTCATTTATTCATTCATTCAGCAAACAGTGAGTACCTGCTATATGCCAGAAATTAGAAATAAACCAGTTAACCAACCCAATAAACCATCTTGTAGGACATTAACTGGCATGTACAGGCACATTATATTGAATGATTGAAAAAAGATAATGTATTTAGGGCACTCAACAAAACAGATGGATCATATATTTTAGTAGTGGCACCTTTGTAGCAAAGAAAATTTGGCTTAGCTGGAATACTCTTCAATGGCTTGTGTGGGCCACTGGCATATTTTGTATTAATAAGATTTTTGCCTCTTGTATGCCACTTCTGTGCTTGGAAGATCCATTGTAGTATGTCCCCCAAAGCCTGGTAGTCTTATAACAGCAGAGAACAGAGGTGGTTCTGCTGATGCGGGACGTCTCCTGACACTTCTTGGTGGCAGCAGTTAGCCTGAGCAAGCAGCACCTCCAGCCCAGAACAGGAACTGCGTTTCTTGTAGGTAGATGTATTGGAAGATGAGAATGGGGACATATGGGCGGTGTACAGACAAAGCTGTAGTACTGCCCCCTGCTGTCTGTTTGAGCAGGATCTATTTGTCATTCTGGCTTTCCTGAAATGACATGGGAAGCCGAGGCTATAAGGTTGCTATTGATAAGGGCTGAAACTAGAAAATATTCAGAAGAAAAGTAGGCTACAGTTCTTCTCTAGGTAGTGTAGCTAGTTGGAAGCACTGACTGAACTCCAACTGTCTTCTATTAAAAGGAAGAATATATTTCAAAACAAGAACCCACAAAGTTCTCCTCAAAGAACTTACCTTCCGTTGGAATATAAAAAAGTGTTTGTATATAAGCACATAGACATAGCACGTACAAATAAAAAGTACAAGTTACTTATAGTATGTAGAAATACAGTCTACTCTCTAATGAATTAATTTTCTAAGGTCTTTTCTAGTAGGGACAGTCTTCACAGACATGTGAGTTGCATATTTCACAGCTAGGTATTTGCAATTTTTATATTATCATACATGTGGCTTATCCAGCAACTGATCATTTGTACATTCTCTTAGACTTAGGATGGTTTAGGGAAGAGAGGTTCTAGTCAGAGTTCTGTACCTTAACTATCTGCATGACCTTAGTCAGGACATATAACATTCGTTTGGTATTTACTTGTCTCATCTTTTTCTTTTTTTAAATATGTTCGGCTACAGATTCATACTCACCTTATTTTTAGTATGGGTATTATATTGTCTACTTGTAGTGGCCTGCTGAGGTAGACATCTCTCTACATCTGGCTGTAGACATAACCACAAATTATCGTGGTTTCCCTACTGATTGTCCTTTGTTTTGGGGGATTATTTACCAGGCCCATCACCAAGAATTGCTATCCCAGCAGCAAAATTTCATTCTGGCCACCCAGTCAGCTCAGGCCTTCCTGGACCAGCATGGCCATAATCTCACACCTGAGGAACGACAGATGCTGCAAGAGAAGCTGGGAGAACTAAAGGAACAATATGCAACTTCTTTGGCCCAGTCAGAGACAGAACTGAAGCAGGTGCAAACGCTCCGGGATGAGTTGCAAAAGTTTCTGCGGGATCATAGAGAGTTTGAAAGCTGGTTGGAACGGTCTGAGAAAGAGCTGGAGAACATGCATAAGGGAGACAGCAGCCCCAAAGCCCTTCCCTCCCTGCTAAAGCGGCAGGGAAGCTTCTCAGAGGATGTCATTTCCCACAAAGGAGATTTGAGGTTTGTTACTATCTCAGGACAGAAAGTCTTGGACACGGAAAACAGCTTTGAGGAAAGCAAACAACCATCAGCAACTGGAAACTTAGTGAAGGACAAGCTGAAGGATGCAACAGAAAGATACACTGCTCTCCACTCAAAGGTAAGAGGGATGTTCCTGGCAGCATCTGGTGAAGCAATCATGGCAGTCCTCCAACAACTGTGGGTGGTTTCTGGGGCTCAGAATAAGAACCCCAGGACACAGTGGGTGAGCTGATTCATATGTTGACCACAAGCAGAGAATCTTTGTGAATCATGCGAAAAGTGCAAAGTGTGTAGGTCCCTGGGCTAATTCCAGATCCTAGCAGTGTCAGGAATGTGTCTCACACTAACAGTGAAGGTGGAGGTGCTCACCTTCTTATATCCTGACCAGCAGACTTGGGCTCCCAAGAAATATAGCACAGGAGAAACTTAAACCAATTACACAGTCTTTATTCCTGGACAGAGCATCTAGGGTAAATCCTTATCTTTCCTCCTATCCAAAGAACTCCCTCTTCCTCCTAATGTTTAGAATCTAATCAGTTGTTCTTACCTGTCTTTTGCTTTCTGCCAACATCTCTAATCCCCCAAAAGGAACAGTTTTTTAACCTCTCAATTTCTGCCTTTGCCTCCAACCTTATGTATATTTCTTTGGTGGCTTGTCATACAATTCATTAAATTTTCCTGGGTATATAATAAGGATGAATTGAATAGTATGGAGCAAACAATGAGGACTTGTAGATGATTGCTACTTGTCTGACCATGGGTCCTTGGCACTACACTACTATTATCCTGAAATTACAGTAAGTTCTCTATAAGGAAGCCAGACCTCTTTCTTTGGGCTATGCCCAGGAAGCTGCTGCCTTTGGCCTGACTTTGCTTAGGTCTGGTTTCCTTTCTTTCTCTGGCACAGTGTATGCGATTGGGCTCTCACCTAAACATGTTGCTGAGCCAGTATCAGCAGTTCCAAAGCAGCGCTGACAGCCTGCAGGCCTGGTTGCATACTTGTGAGGCCAATGTGAAGAAGCTTCTCTCAGACACTATTGCCTCTGACCCTGGGGTTCTGCAAGAGCAGCTTGCAACGACAAAGGTAAGTCAGGACACAGGCTGTGTAGGAATGTCAAGCCCTTGCATGGCTTAGAGTACCTCAAAGAAAAGCAAATACTTGATAGATTAAAAGCAGTGGTTGGAATGCCTTGAACAAGATCTAATTTCTAAACACATTATTTTAATAACTATGGCTGTGGATAAACAGAATTATTCTACAAAACTGCTTAGTTGCTCTAGGTTCCTACAATCAGCTTTGATTACTCACTCAGATGTGTTTCTTTTGTCCTTCTTCATGGACAAGCAGCAGTTACAGGAGAAATTGGCTGAGCACCAAGTACCTATAGAGAAGCTCCAAAAAGTAGCTCATGACCTTATGGAAATTGAAGGGGAGCCAGCCCCAGACCACAAGCATGTTCAAGAAACTAAAGGTATGAAGCAGCAACAGCAATAGTTCTCCATTCATTCCTAGTGTGTACCTCTGTTGTGCAGTATATCACACTGTGTTGTACAAGTAAGTATCTGTAGTGCTAGGCTTGGGGTGAGGATATAAACAAGAACAGACATAGACTCTCTTCAAATAGCTCACCCTCTAATGATCTTTATTCTTGCACCACTAAAGGACCTTCATAGTCTGGCTTCAACCCCCTTTTAGCAGGCATCTACCTGCTAGCCACACCCTACTTCTTAGTAAATCACCCTACTTCAAGTAAATCAGTCATTTGTGCTTTACATTACCCCTGAAGTTTTTCCTATTGCTTAGCTGCTAACAGTTATTGAGTGCTTACCATGCATGATGAAATCTTGCTCATGCTTCAAGATGTAGCTAAGGGTACATCGTCGTGACTGAAGTTAACAACAATATGAAGGTATTTCAAAAAGTTCATGGAAAGATTCATATTATTTTCTAATTCTGTTTTTCATGAACTTTTGGAAGTATGCTTGTGTGTTATATACTTGAAAACAGCTAAGAAAATGTTTGTGTTCTTACCACAGAAAAGTTATGAGGCAGTACAAATGTTAAATAGATTGATTTATCCATTCTACAATGTATACATATACCAAAATGTCATGTAGTACACCATAAATATATACAATTTTTACTTATCCCAAAAAACCACTATATAAGTTCCTTAAGGGGAAGGGGGAGAAAAAAAAATATGTACTCAAGAGATTACTTCCTTTGTAGAGTACTGACCACCTCTCCTACCCCTCAAAAGAAACAAAAGATAAGAAATAATTATTCTTCCTTCTGGACATCTCAAGGACAGTACTCTAAGTACCAATATAGCACTTAGGGTTTTATTTTTACTGTTGGTTGTGATGTGCCTTTCTCTGCCTATGCTCTGTTTCAGAGTCTTTTGCATCTTTAGTTCTCAGCATCCAGTACAATTTCTGGCTCTTAGTAACTAATGCTTATTGAATTGGGCTCTAATACTAATGCATTTCAAGCTTATTCCTTCTATTTGTCTTGATGTCGATTATTATTACAATAAATATGTGCAATTTAAATATTTTATTTTAATTAATTAATTTATTTAATAAGTTTGTTTGTTTGTTTTCTGGCTGGGGCTGGCTGGTACCAGGAACCAAACAAACCCTTGACCTTGGTGTTACAAAGCTGTGCTCTAGCCAACTGAGCTAACCGGCTAGCCCAAATACATTCTTTTTTAAAGCATAATGCAAAAATAATATCTACTCTTTTTTCTCATGACCTTGATTTTCCAGATTCCGTACTCAGCCACTTCCAAAGGCTCTCTCATAGCCTGGCTGAGCGCTCTGCTCTGCTGCAGAAGTCAATTGCCCAATCTCAGAGTGTCCAGGAAAGCCTGGAGAGCCTGTTGCAGTCCATCAGAGAAGTTGAACAAAACCTAGAAGGGGAGCAGTTAGCATCACTGTCATCAGGAGTCATCCAAGAAACCCTGGCCGCTAATATGGTAAGACCTATGAAGCTGTGTTTACCGTGTGCCATAATTACATAATTTTGAAAAAGTAACAGGAGAAAAATTCATTTCTGTGAATTTCCCAATAAGAATTAGAGGTGATGACAAATCCACATAAAGATATTTCTATCCAATTTCCAAACCACTATTGAACTTGAGGAAAAGTGGTGATGGCAAAAGTCATCTGATGGAATGGGTGGAGAACTAAGGGGATAAGATGTGTTATTCTGAAGTCTCAGTTACAATCTTCCAACCCCCTTTGAGGAGGGAACTGTGTAATTATTAGAAGGTGACTAGTTTGTGGCTCAGATATCCTGCAATAAGTGGCCAGCAGCTGACACACCTGTTCTTGATGACAGAAATTGAAGCAGGACATTGCTCGGCAAAAGAGCAGCTTGGAGGCCACCCGTGAGATGGTGACCCGATTCATGGAGACAGCAGACAGCACCACAGCAGCAGTGCTTCAGGGCAAACTGGCAGAAGTGAGCCAACGCTTCGAACAGCTCTGTCTGCAGCAGCAGGAAAAGGAGAGCTCCCTAAAGAAGCTTCTGCCCCAGGCGGAGATGTTTGAACATCTCTCTGATAAGTTGCAGCAGTTCATGGAAAACAAAAGTCGGATGCTGGCTTCTGGAAATCAGCCAGATCAAGATATTGCACATTTCTTCCAACAGATTCAGGTGAGGATATATCTGCCATGTTGGCAGAATAAAGGGGAGAGAAGGGCAAGGAGCAAACCAACATTTGCTATGCACGTACTGTGTCAATCAGTGTACTGGAAACTTTCCCTACATTATCTTAGATTTGCCTAGATTTATTTTTCACTCATACTACATGTTCAGCAAGGGCACTCAGCCCCTCATAGTCACTCGGGTACAGATTGATCCTGACATAATAAGCTTTCATGATTACTGCTGCAGTGGAAAGAGGGCGTATCAAGCCAAAGTAAGTTTCACATGACCACACCTAACTTTCAAGGGAGTAGGGAAATGTAATCCTACTGTGTACCTAGAAGGTGCAGAGCTAGAAATATTTGATGACAAGTATTAACAGTTACCACAGATATATACCCAGAAGTAGAATTGCTGGGTCATAGTATATGTGAATACTTAATTTGTCTAAGTAGTGGCCAATTTGAACTCCAGAATAGCTGCACTAGCCCACATTCCCACCTGTATTACCTGAGAATTCCTATATCTCTACATTGCTGCCTTGGGTTTATCCAACTTACTATTAAGGTGGGATTTCCCTGTTTAGTTAGGGTTAGGGTTAGGGTTAGGGTTAGGGTTAGGGTTAGGGTTAGGGTTAGGGTTAGGGTTAGGGTTAGGGTTAGGGTTAGGGTTAGGGTTAGGGTTAGGGTTAGGGTTAGGGTTAGGGTTAGGGTTAGGGTTAGGGTTAGGGTTAGGGTTAGGGTTAGGGTTAGGGTTAGGGTTAGGGTTAGGGTTAGGGTTAGGGTTAGGGTTAGGGTTAGGGTTAGGGTTAGGGTTAGGGTTAGGGTTAGGGTTAGGGTTAGGGTTAGGGTTAGGGTTAGGGTTAGGGTTAGGGTTTGCTCTTCTAACTTTTTGATTTTCGTTCAGAATAATTTCAAACTTACAGAGAAGTAGAAGGAATGGATCG
Organism: Galeopterus variegatus; assembly: GCF_000696425.1. Lineage (NCBI taxonomy): Eukaryota > Metazoa > Chordata > Mammalia > Dermoptera > Cynocephalidae > Galeopterus > Galeopterus variegatus. The sequence continues at coordinate 530,679 of NW_007726320.1, forward strand.
ATAAATACCAATGTACTCTTTGCCTAGATTCACTAATTGCTAATTGTTTTATGTCATTTTATAAAAACAGTATCAATATGGGTTCCTATATTTTTTAAAAAAATTTTTTATTGAGACGTATCTATTGTATATATTTATAGGGTACAGAGTTATATTTCAATACATTGTATACAACATGTAGTGATCAAATCAGGGTAGTTAGCAAATTCACCATCACAAAAACTTAGTTCTTTGTGATAGCATTTAAGCTCCTCTCTTTTAGCCATTTGCAACATATACGATAAATTATTGTTAATTATAGATGCCTAGCACTACTGTACACCAATAGAACTTATTTTTTTGCTGTCTAGCTATAATTTCGTGTTCATTAACCAACCTCTCACTATTTTCCCTCCCCTCTCCCACCTCTAGTAACACTGTTCTACTCACTACTTCTAAAAGTTGAAGGCTCCTGTGTTCATTATTATTAATATTCTTTCTGATATGTAAAAGTTTCCCCAGATTGTGTCAAGGGGAACCCCTTCAAGCTGTCTCTTATACCTTTTGACATGCCCCCATCAGCATAAGAGCACTTTCTTACTTTCGGAACTGTGAGATATTTCAGGCTCACCTTGTAATTTCCTTGTCCAATACCTGAAATCAGCTATTTCTCCAAGAAGAGCCCCACTTTTATTTTATTTTTTTTAAAGATGACTGATAAGGGGATCTTAACCCTTGACTTGGTGTTGTCAGCACCACGCTCTCCAGGCGAGCGAACTGGCCATCCCTATATAGGGGTCTGAACCCATGGCCTTGGTGTTATCAGCACCACACTCTCCCGAGTGAGCCGCGGGCTGGCCCTGAGGAGCCCCGCTTTTAATGGGGAATCATATTTGGAAACCAAAATCTGGAAAGTCAACATTGTACCCCACGTTTGTATAACAAGTTATTTATCTATCTATCTATCTATCTATCTATCTATTTATTTTTATTTATTTATTTTTTTAGAGATGACTGGTAAGGGGATCTCAACCCTTGACTTGGTGTGGTGAGCACCACGCTCAGCCAGTGAGCTAACCGGCCATCCCTATATAGGATCTGGACCCGCAGCCTTGGTGTTATCAGCACTGCACTCTGCTGAGTGAGCCATGGGCCGGCCTTTAAATTATTTTTTTTTAAAAATCTGGACACTTGGCGAGTTACTGGGGTGTCATTTCTTCTAGATACTTTCCCTGGATAGTGTTTGGAAATACATGTGTGTGTCTTTTACATCATGAAATCATAATTCAGTTCCAGCTCAACACCACAGGATTCTTCCTCTATCCCACATTTGTATCTTCTTTTCTTACAGGGTGAGCCCTAGTTCCCAACAACCTTAATATATTTACTTATTTGCTTTATCCTACAATAAATATAAAATAGTTTTGGAATTACACTAATATTTCCACCAATAACAAACCTACAAAATAAAATTGAAGATTTCTTTGGACTTCTTTTTGTCCTTCAACTATAACCTACTCTGTACAGTTTTCAAAAGTTAGGGGCTGGCCCGTGGCTCACTCAGGAGAGTGCGGTGTTGATAACACCAAGGCCACGGGTTTGGATCCCATATAGGGATGGCTGGTTGGCTCACTGGCTGAGTGTGATGCTGACAACACCAAGCCAAGGGTTGAGATCCTCTTACCGGTCATCTTTTTTTTTTTTTTGTCTTTTTCCGTGTCCGGCAACGGATCGCAACCCTCAGTGTTGCCCCTGTACCGGACCGGGGACCGGCAACAGGATCGCAATCCT
>NW_007726320.1:532904-562510 GCF_000696425.1 Galeopterus variegatus
GGCGTTGCTCCCGCGCCTCGCTCAGCCAGTGAGCGGGAACCGGTCTGTATGTGGGATCCGAACCCTCGGGCGGGAGCGCCGCCGCGCTTCCCAAGCAGCGCACTTATCCAGTGCGCCACCGGGCCGGCCCCCGGTCATCTTTTTTTAAAAAATAAAAAAATAAAAAGTTACCTAAATAGGGCTGGCCAGTTAGCTCAGTTGTTTAGAGGGCAGTGTTGTAACACCATGGTCAAGTTTTCAGATCTCCATACTGTCCAGCCACACCAAAAAAAGAAAGTTATCTAAATAATTCTTTTCCTGTAATTTTATATATAATTAGATTCATTGATTTCTCTTTGTATTCAAATTTAAGACTTTATTTTTCTTTGTTGATTAAACTTTATTTTTAAATATGTAAAACATTAACGTAGCTCAAAAGTCAAAACTATTCAAAAAATTATAGTCAGGGTATAGGAAGTGAATATGGATATACTCTCATTTTCATTCCTGTCTCTTCCATTCCTATTATCACCTCCCCCATAGAAATGGATTACAAGTTCATTTTTTCTATTTCTTTTTTCCAAAATGAACATACACTCGCATTCTTATTTCCTATTCTTCCTTACAGAAAAGGAGGGTATATTATATATATAATCTTTGGCCCTTTGCTTTTTTACTTAATATGTCCTGGAAGTCATTTAATATTAATTTATAGAGATCTTCTTTATTTTTTTAAAGCCATCTATTAACTGTGTAGATGAACCATGGTTTATTCAATGAGACTGTTATATGTGGACATTCTGGTGGTTATTTCCAAAATTGTGCTATTACAAATGAAAAACCTTGCACATTTTTTCCCATATTGTTGGAAGTATATCTTCAGAATAAGTTGCTTGAGTGGAATTGTTCCATCAAAGGGTAAATGCATGTGTAGTTTGTTAGATAGCCAAATTCTCCTCCACTGGGATTTCATCATTCTGCATCTCCACCAACAGTATATGAGAGTACCTGTTTCTCCTACATATTCACCAACAGAAAATGTTATCAAACTTTTGGATTTTTGCCAGTCTGATAGGGAAAACATGATATCTGAATGTGATTTTAATGTTTATTTCCCTTATGAGTGAAGTTGAGCATCAATTTATACATTTGAGTCATTTTTTTTAAGAACTATTATTTTATGTCTTTTGCCATTTTCCTTTCAAGTTTTTCGGTCTTTTTTTCTTTCTATTTTTAAGAGTTCTTATACTTTAGAGAGATTAGTTCTTTATCTGTGATATGTTGGAAATGTTTTCTTCCAGTTTGTCATTTGTCTTTTGACTTCACTTATGGTGTTTTTTGCCATATAAAGGGTTTTGTTTTGTTTTTTTTATTTTTATTTTTTTTTCCTTTTTGTCTTTTTTTGTGACCGGTAACGGGATCGCAACCCTCGGTGTCGCGCCTGCACCACGCTCAACCAGTGAGCGGACCGGTCTCTATATAGGATCCGAACCCTCGGTGGGAGCGCCACTGCACTCCCAAGCGCCGCACTCTACCGATTGTGCCACCGGGCCGGCCCTTGTTTTGTTTTTAAAATCTTTTACATTGTAGAATTTATTAGTTTTTTATTGAATATGTATTTTTAGTTATAGTTTGAAAGCTTTTTGCCACACCTGGGCTGAAGGAATTTACTCATGCTTTTTTCTAAAACTTATATGTTCATTCTTTCTTTCCTTTCCTTCCTTCCTTTCTCTTTCTTTCTCTTCCTTCTTTCCTTCCTTCCTTCCCTCCCTCCCTTCCTTTTGCATTTGAATCTTTTAACAATTTAAGTTTATTCTGAGGTATGAATTGAGTTTATCTTTTTCCAAAGATCTAAGTTGTTCCCAATACCATTTATTGAAAAGTCCATCTTTTTCCTGAGATTTGAGAAGCCATTTTTGTCATATACAGAATTTCCATGTGTATTTGACTCTATTTCTGGATTTTCTATTCTGTTTCTCTGGGGTATCTATTCATGTACCATAGCATACCACTTTTAATTATAGAGGCTTTATGGTGTGTTTTAATATCTGATAGGGCTAGTCCTAATTTTTTTTTCAGGATTTTTTATCGCTATAACTGCACATTTATTTTTCCATGTGAACTTTAGAATCAACTTTATTCTAGAGGAAAAAAAACTTGTTGGTATTTTTATTTGGGTCATACTAAATGCATTTATTCACACATGTATGTATACATGTATATGCATACACATCTTCACGGATGTCTTTCCAATTCTGCTTTTGTGCTTTTAGGTGTGTTTTAAAGTTTAGGTTTTGTATGTTTCTTGTTAGTTGATAACTAAAATTGAACCTTTTGTGTTGCTATTGTAAATGAAGTTTTCATTCCTGATTTTTATGTGATTTTATATCCTGTTACCTTACTGAATTACTTCATTGTTTGATGTAGTCGTATTGTTGATTCTCTTGGGTTTAAATATATACTTTCCTGTAATCTACAATATAGTTTTACCTCTTCTTTTTCTATTCTAATTGCACAAATTGTTTTCTCTTAGTTGCATTAGCTAATATCTTTAATACAGTGTTAAATAACAGTGGAGGGGCCGGCCCGGTGGCGCACTCGGTGGAGTGCGGCGCTTGGGAGTGCGGCGGCGCTCCCGCCGAGGGTTCGGATCCCATATGGAGACCGGTCCACTCACTGGTTGAGTGCAGTGTGGGCGCAACACCGAGGGTTGCAATCCCGTTGCCGGTTGTGGTGCGGGCGCAACACTGAGGGTTGCGATCCCGTTACCAGTCACGAAAAAAGACATAAATAAATAAATAAATAACAGTGGAGGTAGTGTGTTTATCCCATTTTACAGAAGAGACTATGGAAGCTTAGAGAAATTTAGTATCTTAAGATCACAAGCTAATTAGTGGCAGAGCCATAATTGAGTTTCAGATCTTTTTGACTCCCAAAACCTTCATTCTTTTCATTCTGTCATGCCACCTCCCATGCCTTCTAACATTTGTTTAAAGGAGACAAGACTCCTATGTAATTCCAAGCCACTCTCCAGTGGATTGGAGAGGTCCTACATATTTATTGTTTCTATCTAGCATTTGGGCCAGCTGGCATTCCTCTTTTTTTATTCCATCTTTTTCTACACATTAGGGAGAACTTGCCACAGACTTTACTCTAGATATCTTTCATCTTTTTGAGTACATTTATTTGTAAGGATCAGAGGATTTAATACATTTCTTTGTTTGCTTGACAGGAGCTCAATTTAGAAATGGAAGACCAACAGGAGAACTTAGATACCCTTGAGCACCTGGTAACTGAACTGAGCTCCTCTAGCTTTGCACTGGATCTGTTCCAACACCAGGACAGGGTACAGAACCTCAAAAAGGACTTTACAGAGCTACAGAAGACAGTTAAAGAAAGGTGAGGTTTGTAAGGGCCAAGGGAAGACGACATCCACTTCAACCCCCATTGAGAGTTCTCTGAAAAATCAATTGATAAATACAGATTAATATGAAGAAAAGGCATACAAAATTTTATTATATCATAGTTTTATGTGACACAGGAGCCTTCAGGATGAAGACTCAAAAATATAGAGAAAATTGTCCATATTTATGCTTAGGTTCCATGAAGCAGGCATAGCCATGTAGAAATGTGATTGGACAAGAAACGTATGATTTAATGCTAATAGAAGAGTAGGGAAACCCAGCAAGGCATGTTTGTTCAGATTCTTCTTGGCCTCTCTGGGTAGCATTCATTCCTCCAGGGTATAGGGCAGGACCTGTTCTGGAATGAGAGTCTTATGACCTACATCAGACACAGTAAGTCAGAGAATTTCTTTATGGCCAGCTCCAAGACAGAAAGGCAGGGGGGAAGATTAGAGTATGTCTGTGACCTGCGTTGGGGAAGAGGGATGCTAGATTCTATGACTTGCCTCAAGGAAGAATGAGGCTGAGAGACAGGAGGGCAGGAGAAGATCAGAGGGAAATGTTGCTTTCAAGACTGCTTCTGAGACCTTCACTTTGGGGTATCACTTTCTGGGCCTCCACTATTTTCACATGTTGGTCAGTGTTGGGGAACTATTTTTTCTTGCTGTGGAGTGAAATGATCTTTTCCTTCCTCCTTTACTAGAAAAGATGGCATCTGGCACTCTGTTCCTGAGTCATAGGAGGTTGGAAAGTACCTCATTTAGGCAGACCTACCCAATGTACTTGATGCTTAGTGTTTTCTATTACTAATTAATTCTTTTTCAGTAATGGGGCTGAGTTTCTGCTCTGCTGAATCAACAAAGCTCAGGTTGCCTGGACCAAATAGAACAAATTTGAGGCAGCAAGTAGGATTATGGCAGAATTTGAAATAAAAAGAAAAATTGGAAGAGACTTTCCAGACATAATTAAGGGCTATATTGGCACTCCCCTTACTTGTTTTAGCAGATGACTGCCTTAGTGACTAGAGTAAAGCAGTTACTCCAACCAACATTGTTAGCAGCAAGTTATTTAGTGGAGGGAATTGGGACAAAGGCCAAGAAGGCTTTGTTTTTCTTCCCCTATCCTGAGGGCCTTTTAGCTTTATGAGGAACCATAATCTTTGGGTTGACATTTCACCGACAGATGTGGCCATTTCCAAAATTTTCTCCTGTTTTATTTTATTCATTGGCATGCTAAATTAACCTAGGGCTAATCACCTAATTTCTCACGTTTGAATTGAGTCTTGAAAAAGTCAAATACCTAAAATGTAGTGGAGTTGGAATCAAGATCCAGAGCCTGCATTCTTTCCATTGTATCATAGTACCTAAATAGCAGGCTCCCTTTAGTTTTTTCTCACTTTTACTTTAGCCTAGTGTAAGATTGAAGACTTCTTTTCTCAGAAATGTCCAAACAAGGGCAACAGATTCCTGAGTTTGTTGCTCTCCTGTATTATATGTGGTTGTTCAGCCAAACCTGCTATGGAGAAGATTATGGGAAGGAAAGGCCCTGTTAGGAAACTGATGCCTAAGAGTCCCAGAATGAACCTAGTTTTAGTTCAAGTTGACTTTACAAAGTTTAGTCTGGCAAGTAACAAAACTTCTTTATTGACAGAGAGAAAGATGCATCATCTTGCCAGGAGCAGTTGGATGAATTCCGGAAGCTGATTAGGACTTTCCAGAAATGGCTGAAAGAAACTGAAGGGAGTATTCCACCTTCAGAGACTTTCATGAGTGCTAAAGAGCTGGAAAAGCATATTGAATACCTAAAGGTAGGTGAACAAAAGGGTCTCCAGAAATTGGGCTAGACAGCAGTTTGGAAGCTTGTATGAACTGATTTCTAGCTGTGGTGGGGAAGTGGTTTGAAAAATCCAAGTTATCCATCGGCATCAGATTAGGAATTCCTACATTCTCTTCGTGTGATTCCCACCTACTCCTACCTGACACTACTGAGCACTATGCTTGTAACATCTACTTAAAAACCAGAACCAAACAAATTATCTGGGAATAAAATTTGTAAAGTTTCAGCTACATCTTGGATGACTCTCATGCTATGGTGGGTTATAAAAAGGATAGTTGTCCAAGTGCAATCCTTGAGAACCTCACACTCTCATTGTATGTATGAGAATTAGATGAATACATGTGAGCAGGTGACCAGATATATAATCAGGAAATCAAAGAGAGAACTAATACTACTCCATCTAATAAAGAACAAGTTAGAATCAGATAGTTGGAAGGTATCTTCTAGGATGAGACCAACCTTCCTCCCATCCCCTACAGAATCCCTTCTGTACCATCTTGGATTCATAGTCATCCAACCTCTGCTTGCACCTCTGACATAATCTTCTTTTTGTGAAAATAAGCCAAATCTGCCTCTAACAGATTCTCGTGCATTCGTCCTTATTTTCTAAGTAAAGCTTTATCCTCAGCAGATGAAAAAGAAGAGTTTGATCGCTTTCGCAGAGCTGGTACCAGTAGCATTTGCTGTCGGGAATTACCTAGGACAGAGGTTCCCCAACTTTCTTGGTTCACAATGCCCTTGGTGCTTCAAGAAATTTTTCATGGCACCTCAAGGTCTCCCCCTGACCCAAAACAATTTAATAGTTCCACTCACTAAGTAGTTGGGTCCAGACAACTTAACAGTAGTTGTTCACATGGTGTCCAACAGATGTCACTGTATTTCCCTCAAAATTTTAAAATATCCTGTGAGTCAGTGCATAGTTTGGGGACTGTGGTACTTGGGAATCAAGGTGATTAATGAAAGAATTGACAAGCTGTTTGAAGTTAGGCAGCATGAGCTTGGTAGGTGTTAATGGCTCTGTGTCTTTTTCTCCTGCTACTCAGCAGCTTAAAGTCAAAAGCAATCTAAGTAGATTGTCAGGGATATTTAGTGTGGAGGAAGGGACTGAAGGTTAAGATGGTGTCCCTGCTTTGAAAGGAGTAAAATCCTACTGCTGTGGCAGGCAGTCACATGTTAGAGACATAGCATGACCTAGTCCTTTTGTCTTAAAACAGGTGCCATTGTTTCCTAATGGCTTTCTATGGTCGTTAGAGCTCTGGTTTCAGCCCTACCATAAAGTTCTCTTGATAAATGCAACATTTAGTCTGTGATTCTCTGTATTTCTCCACATGTCAATATCTAGCTCCTCATTTATCCTTCAGTAACCATTTCTTTTTTATTCTTTACATGTATGCTGCCCCTTTTTGTCTACCTGGCAAACTCTTTTCTTAATTCAAAGCTTTCCTCCCTCTAGGCAGAATTAAATGTGTCTCCTCTTGTGCTCTGAGTTCACTGTCCATATTTCTGTAATAACATTTATCACGTTATAATGCAATTGATAATCTGAACTGCTGGTTTTAGGAACTGTGTCATAATCCTCTTTTGTATCCCCAGTGTTTGGCATGGTGCCTGGCCTATACTAAAATCTCAATAAATATTTGATGAATGAGTAAATAAATTAGAAGTTCCTGAAAATTCAAGGATATTATCCTCTCGTACCTTGGCTGGCTAAATCAGGATCTTGAAATGGCTGAATATATGAGGATGGTCTTAATGCTTGTCAAAACTTTAGAGAGTATGTGTGGAACAGGTGTCCCTACTTATGAGAAGGCCCCAGATGTTACATTTAGTCATTTTGTTCTATAAACAGGGTCTCCTAGATGACTGGGCAAGTAAAGGAACTCTGGTGGAAGAGATCAATTACAAAGGCACTTCTTTAGAAAATCTCATCATGGAGATCACAGCACCTGATTCCCAGGCCAAGACAGGTGAGTACAGGCTCTTCAAAATATAGTAAATAAACATCATCCTTTGCTTTGACCTTTGGAGATGCCCCTTTATTTAATTAAAGTCAGAATCAAGTTTGAATATGAAAACAAAGGGTGTCCACAAAGCAGTCTTCCCCTTCAACCTGATCAGTTTCTTCCATTGCTCCATTTTGCAAAATTTCTTCCCATGATGGGAAAAATAAATATACTAGTTGGCCCACTTAGAACTGTCAAATGAACAAAGAAGAATTAAAATAGGTTTTAATTTTGAGGAGTTTCTCTTTTAAACATGTACATGGGATTGGGTATGCATGATTTTTAAACTTGGATCAGCCCTGGGTGGGTATGAACATGATATCCAGGTAGGTATTTGGGAGTCAGTATTGGTACACCAGAGACTGGTGCACTTCCTTGAAGGGGTACATAGATTGTGTCCAAATGTATGAATAATCCTCTGGCTGTAAATTAAGTCTTTTAAGTAAAATCCAATGTGAATTCACAGTCACTTGCTGGTGGTTATTTGGGATCTCATGGGTTTTATTACCAAACGATGACAGTGTTCTCATATAGTCAATTTAATGGTAAAGGAAAAGTTTACTTTCTTTTTCCTCCTGGGAATGTCTACTTTTCTTTGGTATCCTAAAGTTTAAAAATTTCTTGGAACTATACAGAAGTGACATTTCAGGGAATTAGAGATTTTTATACTCTAAGGTCAGTGACATTACCATGTGACTAGGTCAGGAGTCAGCAAACTTTTTCTGAAAAGGGCCAGATAGTAAATATTTCAGGCTTGCAGACCACATAGTCTCTGTCACACATAACATAACTGCCAGTGTGGCACAGAAGCAGCCATAGACAGTACAGAAATTGGGCTGACCGGTTAACTCAGTTGGTTAGAGTATGGTGCGATAAAACCAAGGTCCAGGGCTCGATCCCTATTCCAGCCAGCTGCAAAAAAAAAAAAAAAAAAAAAAAAAAAAAAAAAAATGTAGAAATGAATGGGTGTGGCTGTGTTCCCATAAAACTTTATATATAGAGACAGAAAAATGGCCAAATTTGGTTGGTAGGCTATAGTTTGCTGACTCCTGGACTTAGATCAGTCATTTTTCAAGCATTTTAAAGCACTAGTATTTTTTTGAGAAAATGAAAATCTCATAAAGAGCCCTACTGCATAAAACAAATAATACTTTGTTGGCCTAAATTTCCCTTATATGTTAATGTATAGCATTTATCTATTATGACATCCATCAGTGAGAATATTGAGACTATCTTAATGAACAGAAAAATTTTGGGCCGGCCTGGTGGCGCACTGGATAGTGCACCGCTTGGGAAGTGTGGCGGCGCTCCCGCCCGAGGGTTCGGATCCCACATACGGACCGGTTCCCGCTCACTGGCTGAGCGAGGCGCGGGAGCAGCACCGAGGGTTGCAATCCCGTTGCTGGACACGGAAAAAGACAAAAAAAAAAAAAAGAAAAATTTCAAAAGGAGGATTATTGGATGACATCTTCACTATCTGATTTATTTCTAAATTTTGGTTGATTTGATTCTATCCAGAAAACATGACTTACACAGATAAGTAATTGCAAATGATGACAAATGTTTTTAAAAGTTCACTTAATCTCAGGATACTCTTTGCTTAGACTGAACTAGAGACTTAAAAGTGACATAATACGAAATTGTTTCAAAGTTAAACCACTGAGAATATTTAATAAGGGCTCACATTCTTTTTTTAAACATAGAAAACACCTAAAATGCATTGAGGATAAAAGCTGTCTATAAGCTGACATCATCTTGACCTGAAGTGTTAAGAATTCTATTATCATTAGATCCCCACACCTGCCAACCACCAAAAAAAGGAAAAGAATTATATTATCATACATTTCTGTCCTGATGAGAGCTTGCTCTGAGTAGATGTACCTCAAACTTCTTTGTCATTTTATTTTATATATCACACATGTGCTATAGCTGTTTTTCTTTGTACAGTACAGGAGTGGACATGCACAGATTTGTATATTATAAAGTGCTGTTGAAGTACTACCACCTTTCCAGTCAGTAACACTTAAAAAGAAGTTTAAATATATGCACGGAAGTGAAAGGAGCTACTTTATTCTCCCCACGAAAGCAACATAAATTGATTATGACTAGTGGCTTAAGATGTGGTATTCAACATAATAGAAAGTGCATGTTTTATTGTCATTTCTAAGTAGTTAGAAATTTACCTGAATGTCAAACTTAAACCAACATTTACAGAATCTTTAAAGCACCTCCCTGAGTGCTTTGAAAATCACTTTCAAAGTTCTTTCAACTCTAAAAAATCATGAATATTCCAGTTCCTTACGTTTGTGTAGCTTCTTTTGTTTCATAAAGTGCTTTCACAAACATTATCTTATCTCCTCTCTCCAATAACCCCATGAAAATTGACAGGATAGTTAATATTATCTTCATATCCTAGAGAAGAGTCTGGTTAAGAAACTGTGTCCATAGATTAAGGTTCACATACTGAGTTAGTGACAGCCTTGGCTAGGACCTTCTTCTCCTAATTACTAGTCCAGTTTCTTTTTTGCCATAACCACACTGCAATGAAATATGATTTCTCTGTTTTCTTTAATTGAAAATACAGTAATATTAACATTTAAAAGGTTTATAATCCCCATCCTAACTCAACTATTTTTAATATAACCTTATGTGTGACTTTTTGCACAGAGAAATCCGTGCACATAAGTTTTATTCTGTCCTTTTAATGTAACATTATATCATGAATATTTGTTCAGATTTATATATAATCTTTATTATTACATGACTTGGTTTTTACTTAACTTGGGAAACGCCTCTGAAATACAAGAAATCAACTCCGGGAGAATATGGGTAGAACTGTGGTAATTAGAAACAGAACGAAAGGCCCAAAGCAGAGTTTCTGGGAATGTTTATGAGCCAAATTTATTGATGCTTATAATTTGTTTTCTGGTAGGAAAAGGGGAGCAGGAAGAGGTCATGAAAGGAAAGACAGGGAATCTACCTGCAGAAATAAATATAAGAAGGTCTCATTTTAATGTCTTTAATGAAAGAATGCTGTTTTTCTTATGTTCCTAATGGTACTTATTGTTCATTTTTATTATATTGAAAGTGATTGATAATAAAGGTGAATCTTTCTGGCTTTATACTCATTCCAAAATGTGGCAGATACCATTCTAAATACTTAATAGTTTTAGCAATACTTGCTTCACAAAATTAGGACAGGGTTCAGAGAATTCAAGTTGGAGATTTAAGAAGAGAAATTTGAATTTCCTCTAGAAAGGGTTAAGAATCATTTCTGTTAAGGAGCTAAAACAACTTGAGTGACACTTCGTTGCCTGGCAGCTAAATTAAAATAATTTGTCTCTTTCCATGAGTATGTTGTCCTGTGCTGTGTTAACCTCCTGATACCCAACCTTAAAGTGAGTGCCATAGAACAAATTCAGTGCCTGTATGTATTCTTAACACGTTGGTCTTGCCCTGTTTGTCTCCCTGTCCTTCTGCTCAGGTTCCATACTGCCCTCTGTAGGAAGCTCTGTAGGCAGTGTAAACGGATACCACACCTGCAAAGGTGAGAATGCCATTTCAACAGTGCCTCTTTGTTGGGTGTGTTAGGACAGTATTCGTGTTTGCATCTGTGTATGTTTCAATATGTATGGAAGCAATGCTGCCAGGGTGCACGTGAGGGTGAAAATCTGGGGAGAAGCAACTGTGATGCCTCTCTGTTTGCTGGCTATCTGCTAAACAGGTTGGCAGCACCTGAAACTAAAGGTACTGAGGAAATAAACTAGATCACTAGATAAGGCCAATAAGGAAAGACCTTGAAAAATACATGCAAATCTTTGAATTATAAAGAAGCTATGCTAAATCTGACTGGTTAGCTCACTTGGGAGAGCGTGGAGCTGACAACACCAAGTTCAAGGGTTCAGATCCCCATACTAGCCAGCTACAAAAAAAAGAAGCTATGCTAGAGGTAATCTAGTCTAGCCTTCAGCCTCTCACCTGGGTGATTTCTCTGTAATTTGTAGAATAGGGAGCAGAAGAATGCTCCCAGCCCATTAATCCCAATAGCACACTATGGTTGAATTCTTACTTTTGCTCCCTTCACCTTTATTGTTCCCATGTTTATTTAGCATTTTAAGGCATACATCTGAGTATATAATGCCAAAACTAGAAAGCAGATAATGAGAGCTCTTTTGCTTTGTGTACGTAAACAAGAACTTTTATGTGATTTAGCAGGAAGATAATCCTTAGTTCACTAGAAGGAGTAGAAGAGATGCTTAATCCTGACAAGTAATTCAGGAGAGAGGAACTAAAGGGAATGCTTGGAGAGCTATTTCTGGTCTGATTTCTGTTTCTGTGATATTAGATCTGACGGAGATTCAGTGTGACATGTCAGATGTAAACGTGAAGTATGAGAAACTCGGGGGCGTACTTCGAGAACGCCTGGAAGGACTTCAGGTTGTCCTCAGCAGGATGGAGGAAGTTCAGAGGGAGGCCAGCTCAGTGCTGCAGTGGCTAGAATCAAAAGAGGAAGTCCTGAAATCCATGGATGCCTCGTCATCTCCAACCAAGACAGAAACAGTGAAAGCCCAAGCTGAATCTAACAAGGTACTGTGTTTACATTAACTGTATCCCAACACTAAGAGGAAGGGACTGCCATCCCAGTGTCCTTCCCAAGCCCAGGGAACTGAAAGTAAGGCTACAATGAGCAGTATTTTTGACTTCAAAATGATTAATATTACTTAACTCTCCTAGAGAATTGTCTTACCTGTGAAATTAGAAATTGCTATAAATCAGATTAGGAAACAAAACCAGGTATGTTTGCAGAAAGAGAATAGCCCTCCCCAGAAGCATCAACTCACTGAGAATGGGATCTCATTTTCTATATGATGCTGTGAGCCAAATCATTCTTTTGGAGGGACTTAAATAACTGTGATTACAGTTCATTCTTCAGGTTGACATGTGTGACTAGGAAAAATGTCAGAAGATAAAAGACCACAGAAAATCCTGTAAGAAGAGGGCTGGCTGGTTAGCTCAGTTGGTTAGAGCACAGTGTTATAACACCAAGGACAAGGATTCGGATCCCCGGCCAGTTACCAAAAAGAAAAGAAAATCCTGTAAGGAATTTATTCTTTTGGTGGCTGCCTGGTATGGGGATCTGAACCCTTGATCTTGGTGTTATCAGCACTGTGCTTCCCAAGTGAGCTAACTAGCCAGCCCCATGTAAGAAATTTTTACCGAAGGTTTTGACTTGGGTTTTTTGGTGTTTTGGTTCCCAAAATTTTTAGTATTCCAGTTGAGCATAGCACATCATCTCCAATTACAAAAACATCATCATCATATCTTGGCACTTTTAGTTTATAGTGATTAATATAATAATTCTGTCTTGTTGGGTTCTAGTGCTGTGTTGTACATGAAAGAAACTCAGATCTTGCCATCTAAATTTTCATTTTGAAGTAAAAATCGAAGCAGAAAGGTTAAGTACCTTAAAATCACAAAACAAGTTATGGATTAGAATCAGAGTAGAGCCTATAACTGTTGTCCAGCCTTCCAGTCATTTCTACCACACACACAGCTTTGTTTCCTGTTCATAATCTCATGGCATGCATGATATTCTCTCTCCTAGGCCTTCCTGGCTGAATTGGAACAGAATTCTCCAAAAATCCAAAAAGTAAAGGAAGCCCTGGCTGGATTATTGGTGACATATCCTAACTCACAAGAAGCAGAAAATTGGAAGAAAATGCAAGAGGAGCTCAGTAAGTTGTCACAGGGGTGTTGCAAGTTCACTAAATTGCTTGTCTTCAAAGCCAATAGAGAATTTCAGTACATTGTATAAAGCAGGAGTTATTTTTCTTAATTTTCATAAATAAACTATAGGCCCACATAGGGCCAGAGTGTGCCTGATTAGGGAAAAAATTTAGAGAATCCACTCAAAGAGTCAGAAATTTGGCTTCTTTGTGCAAGTCAGACTGACAATCTACTGTGATCAAGAATCAAAGAGAGGGCCGGCCCCGTGGCTCACTTGGGAGAGTGCAGTGCTGGTGGCACCGAGGCCGTGGGTTCGGATCCTATGTGGGGATGGCCGGTGCACTTACTGGCTGAGCGTGGTGCAGACCACACCGTGCCGAGGGTTGCAATCCCCTTACCGGTCGAGAAAAAAAAAAAAAAAGAATCAAAGAGAGCATTGATGATAAAAATGAAAAATGGGAAATAATCTAAATATTCAATAAAGAGATTAGATAAGTTTTGTTCATAATACTGAACTATAAATAATGTAGATGAATATTTACTAGCATGAAAGGCATATTGACATGAAAGATGTTTACTATACAGTAAATTTTAAAATAATGTAGTGTATTTTACATTCACTTGTGTGTGTGTGAGTGCATAGTTCTGTGCAATTTTATCACGTGTAGTTTCATTTAACCACCACCACAGTCAAGATGTAGAATTGTCTGTGCTACTTTAGTAAAAATCTTAAGAGGTTATTTTTAATTAAAAAAAATTTAAAATCCTGCTCCTGGGGTCATTTCCTGTAGTATATTAGGAACATAATTTAGGGACCAGGCCAGTTGCTGATGAGGGTAAGAGATACATTCTCTCATTTCCTCTCTACAGATTCCCGATGGGAAAGGGCCACTGAGGTGACTGTGGCTCGGCAAAGGCAGCTAGAAGAATCTGTAAGCCATCTGGCCTGCTTCCAGGCTGCAGAATCCCAGCTCCGGCCCTGGCTGATGGAGAAGGAACTCATGATGGGAGTGCTGGGGCCCCTCTCTATTGACCCCAACATGTTGAATGCACAAAAGCAACAGGTCCAGGTGAGCAATATAGCTTAATGTTTTAAAGCAAAGAAACTAGAGTCACATATCCTGGGTTTGAGTGCTGTTCCCAGCAAGTAGATTTCACATGACCCTGGACAAGTCATTTAACCTCTCAAGTCTTGGTTTTTTCAGTTTAAATGAGATTTTTGTAAGGTATTTATCAAGGTGTATGTCAAATAGTAAATAATAGTCACTAATTCTATTATTATCATCATTAAGTGGATGAGAGAATGAGAAACTTTCTGATACTGCTTTGGCCTGGTAGCCTGGTCCTTGAAGTTTTCTGATTCATTTATTTTTTTTTTTTAGCAGCTGGCCAGTATCGGAATTATAGAATCATTTTATTTTTAAATCTCAGTAATAGTGATCTTCATTACTTAGTGTAATATATCTTCATTAGTTAATATAATATATGCTGGCTTCATTTAAAGATTTTCTGCAGATCAAACTTCAAAAAAATTGACTTAAGTGCCTAACATCATAGAAATTTGGTTTAGTCAAAATTATGTCTTTTCCAATGAAATCCTGCCCAGAACCTTTTCCTTGCCTCACATCCTCCACAAACCTGTTCCATTTCTTCCCACCTTCTACCAAGTTCCCTAAGTTAAGACCTAAGAGTAATTTTTGAGAGAACACTTTCTTTCAGTCCGTGCATTTAAGTAATTATTGAGTCCTATTTGGTCTAGTTACAAATATTTTTCTCATCCAGTGGTTCTCAAACATTTTGGTCTAAAAACTCTTTTATTCTCTTAAAAACTATTGAGGATCCCAAAGAGCTTGTATTTATCTATTGATATCAATTGATATTTACTGTATTAAAACACTGAGGAATTTTTAAAATATGTATATATTAATTAACTTTAAAATAAGAATCATAAAACCATTATGTTAACATAGTAACATATTTTTTATGAAAAAATATTTTCTAAAACAAAAAATTTGATGAGTGGCATTGTTTTATATCTTTGCAAATCTATTTAATGTCTGGTAAATTGAATATTCTCATATCTGCTTCTGCATTCAATCTGTTGTGATAGTAGATGTCATGTAGCCTCTGGAAAACTCCACTGAACATTTGTGAAAGAATAAGAATTTGAAAAGGCAAATAACATCTTAGTTATTATGAAAATAGTTTTGATCTCTGTGCCTTTACTAACCTGAGGCCCTATTGAAGTAACATTCCACCAGCTTTACTCTTTGCTGTGCTTGGAGAACTCATTCTTTATTGTCACCTCTGGGGGGCCTTTCCTGATTTCTCTTTTCTACCTTTTGTCATCCTCAACAGAATCAATCCCCTTTACTCCATGCTTTCACATTTCATGTTCTATGTTCACATCAGTGTTTTATCATTTTTGCTTTCATTACATTTTATTATAGTTTGTTGTTCACATATCTGTTATTTCCTTAGGTCATTGGTATTTTTATACAGTGTAAATGCCGATTACTTTTCATAAATTATCTCATTTAGTCCTTATAACAGCCAAGATAAGTTCCTCACTATCCTCGTTTTACAGATGAGGATGCTGAGGTTTGGAGAACTTTAAAAAACTTGGCTAAGATTATACAGCTAGTGAGTGATGGAGCCAGGATTTGAATGCAGGCAGTCTGACTCCAGACTGCCCATAATCGTAACTTTGATGAGTAGCAGGAGATAGAAAATAAATAAAGCATGTTTCTTACTTTAAAGAAGCTCTTTATCTAATTGCGATGTATTGTAATGTACATTTTATATATGTGCTGTTAGAATTCTGAGAAAGAAGCTAAGGAAAACAGAGGCACTGAAGGTTGAAATGACTATGCAGCCAGTAATATAGCTGGCTCCGGGATCCAATGTTCCAAACTCCTAGTTCAGAGGCTTGGGTGTTGCATGGCAAAGCTGATGAATGCCAATCCAGAGAACAAACTTCCTAGCCTAAGCCAACCTTAATAACTGATGTCAAAACAGAACAGGACAAATAAGGAAAAGAAATAAAATATATACTATCAACGATCCTTTCAAAATAAGTTTTTATTAAACAATTGTTAGGTGATACTGCATTGGCCTAGTAGCCCAGTCCTTGAAATTTTCCGATTTTTTTATTTATTTTTGGCAGCTGGCCAGTATGGGGATCTGAACCTGTGACCTATAGTGTTATAAGGCTGAGCTCTAATCAGTTGAGCTACACAGCCAGCCCCCTGGTTTATTTTCAAAAGGGATTGGCACTATTTAGTACAATCCAAAAATCAGTTTTTTATTTTGATGCTGCTTTTAGATCTATTTTTTCTATTTAAATGCTTTTGTGTCATTTCTGTTTCAGTTTATGCTGAAGGAATTTGAAACACGCAGGCAACAGCATGAGCAGCTGAATGAGGCAGCTCAGGGCATCCTAACAGGCCCTGGTGATATCTCTCCATCCACCAGTCAAGTACAGAAAGAACTCCAGAGCATCAATCAGAAGTGGGTTGAGCTGACTGACAAACTCAATTCCCGTTCCAGCCAAATTGACCAAGCTATTGTCAAAAGCACCCAGTACCAGGAACTGCTCCAGGATTTATCAGAGAAAGTGAAGGCAGTTGGACAGAGATTGAGTGGCCAGTCGGCCATCAGCACCCAACCTGAGGCTGTAAAGCAACAATTGGAGGAAACTAGTGAGATTCGATCTGACTTAGAGCAATTAGACCACGAGATTAAGGAGGCTCAGACACTGTGTGATGAACTCTCAGTGCTCATTGGTGAGCAGTACCTCAAGGATGAGCTCAAGAAGCGTTTGGAGACAGTTGCCCTGCCTCTTCAAGGTTTAGAAGACCTTGCAGGTGAGTTGGGGAGAGGAACACACTTCTGCCATTATTAGTGGCAAGCAGAAAGGAGTCCCAAGAATCTAGCATGACCCTTAAGTATCTTTTGGACTCAGAATAGTTTTAATTTATCCCCTCTTCCAGCTATAGTGAGAACTGCTGTGGTTATTACACACTGATCACTAACAGTATGTGAAGATTTACATAGCATAGCCCTAGAGATAAGAGGACTAATATAAATTCAGCCAGCAAGTAGAGACTTAGCCCTATAGGTGTACTAACTAACAGGTGGAGTTACATACACACTTTCACTGATACTTATTTTCTTTATATCATGCATACACACACACACACACACACACACACACATCATATATGCAAAGTTAAAACATGTTCTGGACTTCTTATGATGACCTTGTACAAGAAAAACTATGTCATTAATTCATTGCCTCCTCTGGAAATGTTTATGACTTTCACTTTTTACTGGCTAAGAAATAAAAATTTACTTCTGTTACTCAGATCACCTTTTGAGGTTAATATGAGGATTGAGTAAGATATAGTATGTGAAGGAGCCCAGTTATGTGCCTCTTTTATGGTAGGTCTTCAGTTAATGTCAGTTTCCTTCCCCTAAGATTAGACCATGTACTCTCAGCAAAACATTTTAAATGCCATGTTCAGGCTTGATTGATTTCAATTTCATTTTCTCATTTCAGCTGATCGCATGAACAGACTCCAGGCAGCCCTTGCCAGCACCCAGCAGTACCAGCAAATGTTTGATGAGCTGAAGACCTGGTTGGATGACAAACAAAGCCAGCAAGCAAAAAACTGCCCAATTTCTGCAAAATTGGAGCGGCTACAGTCTCAGCTACAGGAGAATGAAGAGTTTCAAAAGAGCCTTAATCAACACAGTGGTTCCTATGAGGTGATTGTGGCCGAAGGGGAATCTCTGCTTCTTTCTGTACCTCCTGGAGAAGAGAAAAGGACTTTACAAAACCAGTTGGTTGAGCTCAAAAGCCATTGGGAAGAGCTTAGTAAAAAAACTGCAGATAGACAATCTATGCTCAAGGACTGTATGCAGAAAGCTCAGAAGTATCAGTGGCACATGGAAGACCTTGTGCCATGGATAGAAGATTGTAAGGCCAAGATGTCTGAGTTACAGATCACTCTGGATCCAGTGCAGCTAGAGTCCAGTCTCCTGAGATCAAAGGCTATGCTGAGTGACGTAGAGAAGCGCCGCTCCCTGCTGGAAATACTGAATAGTGCTGCTGACATTTTGATCAATTCTTCTGAAACTGATGAAGATGATATCCGGGATGAGAAGACTAGGATCAACCAGAACATGGATGCCATTACAGAAGAGCTACAGGCCAAAACAGGGTTGCTTGAGGAAATGACTCAAAGGCTCAAGGAGTTCCAGGAAAGCTTTAAGAATATTGAAAAGAAGATTGAAGGAGCTAAACACCAACTTGAGATCTTTGACGCTCTGGGCTCTCAAGCCTGTAGCAACAAGAACCTGGAGAAGCTAAGAGCTCAACAGGAAGCACTGCAGGCTCTGGAGCCTCAGGTAGACTATCTGAGGAACTTCACACAGGGGCTGGTAGAAGATGCCCCAGATGGATCTGATGCTACCCAGCTTCTACATCAAGCTGAAGTCACCCAGCAAGAGTTCCTAGAAGTGAAGCAAAGAGTAAACAGTGGCTGCATGACGATGGAAAACAAACTGGAGGGGATTGGCCAGTTTCACTGCCGAGTCCGAGAGATGTTTTCTCAATTGGCGGACCTGGACGATGAACTAGATGGCATGGGTGCTATTGGCAGAGACACTGATAGCCTCCAGTCCCAAATTGAGGATGTACGGCTATTCCTTAACAAAATCCAAGTACTTAAGTTAGACATAGAGGCCTCTGAAGCAGAGTGCCGACAAATGCTGGAAGAAGAGGGAACTCTGGACTTGTTAGGTCTCAAGAGGGAGCTAGAAGCCCTGAACAAACAGTGTGGCAAACTGACAGAAAGGGGTAAAGCTCGGCAGGAACAGCTAGAGCTGACACTGGACCGTGTAGAGGACTTCTATAGGAAATTGAAAGAACTCAGTGATGCAACCACAGCGGCAGAGGAGGGAGAGGCGCTTCAGTGGGTAGTGGGGACCGAAGTTGATGTCATCAACCAACAACTAGCAGATTTTAAGGTAGGTCTTGACCTTGATTTTTAATCTTTTTCTGTCTAATATGTGTATTTCTTCACTTGTAACTTAGAAACCGATTGAGTATACATTTTAACTTCTGTCTCTGGATTCATTCTCACTTCCGTCACCATCAAAGCACACTGTTTGGAGACTAAACAGTCTCTTGGACTTTCTGAGCAAACTGGTTTTAAGATTTTTTTATTGTAGTTTATTTTAGTTTTTATAACCAGTTAAGGATATAGAAAGAAATATTCAAACATTATCTCTTACTCTGTGAATCTCCTTCTGTGATTTCTTGAGATTTCAAATTAACCAACCGATTTTATAACAGCAGTGAATGTGTCTTTGGGTCCCTGTGTTTCAAATTGAGGTATGAGAAGCCGTAAGATAAACATGGGCTCATCTTCCTAAAGTGTTGATTTTACACAGATTTCAGGGGGGAAATTATTGATGTACTGTTGATACATTAGGGAATAAAATATAAAATTCTCATGAATTATTAAGATAAAACATGACACTTCAAAGAAATTTCCCACTTATAGCAAGCAGCGTAAGAATACACTCCAGACTCCTCAAGAGTTTAAATTCTTTGCCTATAAGAAAGTTTGAGAAGTACTACTTTAACTGCAAAAATCTTTTAATTATTTGCCTGAGTAAGAATTTTCAGTCTTGAGATTTCATGAGTCTAAATTTAAACACCAGGGGATGACTAGACAACTTGTCCCGAAAGTGTGGATTTCCTGGGTGAGGAGCTTGTCTGTTGGGTCCTGGCTTGTCTGTGCGAGCCTTTTGCCCCAGTGGTTTTCTTTGTTGTAAATACCTAAAGGTGTCTCATTCTGCCACTGTGTCCTTCTTTCACTTTATTTTCATCATTAATGTTAATTATTCCCATTTAGACAATTAATACTCCTTACCATAGCGTAAATTTGTTTTTTCCCTGCATGTCAGAATTCTTTCTCTTAAAAGCAGGGATGAAGAGGTGATATTGACACCAGGTCAGAGCCACACAGTCCCTAGAAAGGTCATACCTTTGTAGACAAGATTCTAGTACAGAAAGGTGGCTGTTTCAGAAGGGCCCCTCTAGGAGCTTAGGGGACATTCAGCATTAAAGTGGGACATTGGCAGAAAGCCCCCTGACCGTGTTTGGAGATATTACAATTTGGAGCAACAGAAGTCATTGTATTTGGATGTCTTGAGGCACTTAGATAAGGAAAAGGTAGGTAGAGAAGATTCAAACCCATGAGCCAATGTGTGTTCTTAGGAAGTCCCACATCCTATTCCTGTGGCAATATGGCCTCCCATTTTAGCTTGCATGTTTTTCTTTCCTCTACTGTTGTAAGCTTTTTGAAAGCAGAGACTCTCTTCTACCAGTATGCTTCAATTATCCAATTTACTTGGATCCAGGTTTCTTAAAATTAACTGTCTAATCAACTAAATAAATTTCTTAGAAAACTGAAGCTTATCCCTTTAGGATACGAAATATTTTTATCTAAGCAGATTCTGGTTCATGTAGGAATTATTTTTAATTTTATTTGCCTTATTTATTTTATTTTATTTTATTTTAAGTTACTGGTAAGGGGATTTTAACCCTTGACTTGGTGTTGTCAGCACCACACTCTCCCAAGTGAGCCACGGGCTGGCCCTTATTTGCCTCATTTTCTAAACATTGTATTGCACC
Organism: Galeopterus variegatus; assembly: GCF_000696425.1. Classification (NCBI taxonomy): domain Eukaryota; kingdom Metazoa; phylum Chordata; class Mammalia; order Dermoptera; family Cynocephalidae; genus Galeopterus; species Galeopterus variegatus. Next base: position 553,562 of record NW_007726320.1, read on the forward strand.
AAGTTTTTCTTAATGAGTGCAAGTTAACATTTTAAAAATTGTACTGTTCTCTACTATGGTGATGTTCTCAATGATATTAGAGACATTTGGGGCTGCTTTTTATTAAATGTTCCTAAATTACTGTGCAGTTTGAGTTCTGTATCAAAGTTCTTGTTTAGGGCCTCTACATTGTACTGGTAGGATTGGCTCTGTGTATATGTGTTATAGGAGGGAGGTAGCTTCTGTTTTGTTCCCCACTACCATGATATCAGGTATTATTTCTTACTGCTATCACTTTTCACTGCTGTCACTGGGTCTGCCTTTAGCAGTCTACCCTTCCCTTCTAATTGTTGGTGAGCTAGAAAATGAAGTAAACAAGCCTGTTAAAATTATATTAAATATGAGCTGGAATATAAGAATGAGTCAACAGGTATGTTTGGATTTGAGGACAAGTCATCTTTTCCTTTTCATTTAATTCTTGGTTTCTACAGACATTCTGAATTTTGATGTTGCTGGAAGATTTCAAGAACTTACTGGGCATTACTATATTTGTATCCTAGTATGTTGCCTGGTAGTGCTCAGAGTTTAGTAGCTGCTTAGTAACTTGCTATAGCCAACTTGTCTCATTGATTACTAAGAAGAAGCTTCCCACTATGAGTATTATGGATGAGAAGGCTAGGACCAGACACTGATCATCTGGGCACCTGCAGAGTATGTGTATCTGCAGGGGACTCGTGTTGACAAGACAAGCTGGAAGGAGAGTGGGAAAAGGGAGGAAGGTGGTATAGTGTCTTGTGTGTGATCCATCTTAGGTTACTGTAAAATGATCAGTATCTCTCCTCAAGATGGGGATGCAAATCAGAAGTCCTGTTCTAGCGGTCTACCTTATAGGGAAGTCAGAAGCTTTGGAAAGAGTTTTTGCCTCCTCCCAGCCAAGATCTTTGGTTAGGAGAGGAGGAACACACTCCTGACTAAACTCATGCTGAGCTCATGGGAAGTGAAAACAATGAAGCAGGGAAGACTGTGTGTCAGTCAGTTCCATGGTCCCCTAGAGGCTGCATGAAGGGAAGGTCTTTTTGGATCCATTCTGAGGACTGAGTCATTTTCATGGTTTGAGTGTTGCGTTCCTGGGTAAATGTGCTGTAGTCCAGCAATAAATTAATCTTCCCTTATACCAGCAGCAGGCTAGATTCACAAAGTGTGACTCTGCTTTCAGATTCAAATTATTTTTAATAAGGAACAAACAAGGGATGAAGATAAATATTAAAAACACCATTTGCTTTAAGTTTTCAGCTCTTTTCTTTTTTAATGGGATCATACTCTCAGCACAGAATCTACATAAGAGAAAAGCATATGAATCTGTGAGACAGAAATGCAGGGCCTGCTTTGACCTCACTAGCTCCATGGGGGATAATTGGAATAGACAGATGAGTCAGGTCTGTGGAGAACCCCCAGGCTTGCTTGGGACTGTGCAGTAGTGCTAATAAATCCAAGGAGCTACAGCTAGTTGGTGGGAAAAATTACTTCCTCCTTAAATGAATGTGGAAAACTATAAATCATTATTCCCAGGAAAGGCTTTCCCTCAGTTGCTTCAAAATAATTGGTAGAATCTGGTCAGCCAGTGAGGACTTATCAAGTGGGAATGAAAGAGAGTTCTTTCCTACTTTAACTAGGCAAAGACCCCAATCTTCTTGAGTTAGGGCCTTTACTGCGTTCACCTCTCTGTTGGAAGTAGAAAGGAAGCCATTCCAGAAATCACTGAGTGTATTTAGCATGTTTTCAGAAAACTGGAAGGAAACAACATTGGCTAGTCTCTGCAGGAAATTCTGTTTTCCTGAACAAGAGAGTCTCTGATTATTGAGGAAAAGGAATTGTGTGCCTAACAGGAGACTAACAAGAAAGGAGGGACCTTTATGTCACTGAAACTTGAGCCAAAGAATTCTCCCAGGGTGACCTTCCTGGGAAGGGTAGAAAAAAGAAATCTGTTAAGTTTGATGATAACAAGAGGCTTTCCTCATTTTGAAATTCTCTATGTAGATTTTACTTGTGAAGAATTGAGATGATTCTGAGTCTTAAACCAACCCCTCCCTTGCACCCTGTTCCCTTGCAAGAACCATGCTGACCTCTTAGAAAGCATGGATGGGGCTGGCCGGTTAGACCTCTACTGGCCAGCCGTGTCCTCCCTCCTCCCCCCCTACCCCCTAGAAGAATGTGTGATGGTTTTGGCATCATACTGGTGAGCAGTATCAAGAAACCTGGATGCGCCTCCATTCACTGTGTGTTTCCTAGGTATTTACACTTACTGGGTATTCAGGCCAGACTTCAGACTTGGCATTCTACCTCTCAGTGACAAGAAAGAACAATGGGAAAAACGGAAACTTCTTTAGGGTCTGTGGGTTTCTCACAATGGTTCACTTTACCTAATGGTGCATTTGAAGCATCCAAGCCGTCATTATTTTCTTTTCTTGTCTTTGAGGCTGGGCTGCTGGGATGTAGATGTGGCAGCAGGTTTCCCTAGAACTGTTCTCACTCCTGATTCAGGTTGAGCTGTGCCCAGGATCAGGGACTCAATACCTTTGCAGCATCTGTGTGGGAGACCTAGATACTCTACTGTGAAACGAGAACAAGTCCTATAAACCACTTCTTTTGATTTTTTGCCTCATGGAAAGCAAGCTTAGGTGTCCCCATGAGCACATGTGAAAGCCTTGGAAGACAGGGCCCAGCATGGAGATGAAAGACTGCCAATCTGCACAGAAACTCCTTCCTTTCATTTTTTTTTTTTTTTTTTCTAAGAGATGACCGGTAAGTGGATCTCAACCCTTGGCTTGGTGTTGTCAGCACCACGCTCAGCCAGTGAGCAAACCGGCCATCCCTATATAGGATCCGAACCCGCGGCCTTGGTGTTACCAGCACCGCACTCTACCGAGTGAGCCACGGGCCGGCCCGAAACTCCTTCCTTTCAAATGATTACAAAGACAGTATCAGCCCATCTGCATTTTTGCAAATTAGTACACCTACCTGAGAATGAGTCACTAGAGGATAAAACAAATGAGGTCAGCCTTATCTACCTGCCCTTGGAAAGAGGGGAACTCAAACTTAATATGAACTGTCTGTCACCTAGAGGTTTAGGTGTCCCTAGCTTTATAGCAGCCAAGATAAGATGAGTAGGTGCCCTCTACATGCCCCACCCCAGCTCCTACCTTGTGTTGACCCTAGGCCTGTCTTGGCTTTTTTCTTTCTTCCTTAAACAAGGCTACTCCAATAGGAACTAGGGTCCAAGGAAGTAAAGATAATACCCTAGAACAGGATTTCTCAACTTCAGCACTATTGACATTTAGGGCTGGATAATTGTTTGTTGCAGGGGGAACTGTCCTGTTCATTGTAGGATGTTTACTAGCATCTCTGACCTTTAACTACTAGATGTAGTACTAACAACCAGAAATGTCTCTAGATATTGTCAAAAGTCCCCTGGAAGGTAGAATCACCCTCAGTTAAGAATCACTGCCCTAGAAGAAAATTGCCACCAACAGGTGAGAAATTTAGGAGTCAGTTGGAATAGGTACTAATTGATTAAGTCAAATATTTGTGACAAAAGCCTTCTAATAATCTGATTATGACTGTATATAGCAGTAACAACCGCCTCTAAATCAGCTTTCCTTCAGGCCAGACCCTAGATTCTTTATTTTTGCTAGCGCTAATCTGTGTCTGGCTTAAAATCTCCTAGTCAGTTGCCCTGGCATCTGGAATTTGCGTACAGTTGTTGATGCAGGTGTTTGGTTGATGATGCATTTCTAAAGAGAGGAGGAAGAACTTCCTTTGTGGAAATACTTCAGGGATCTTCCTTGTTCTGTGCCTTTAAGAGGAGACTACAGCCTGTCAGTTGTTCTCCACAGCCAACGGAGAGTTTGGCTACTGATATTTATAACCTTTATGTGACTACTCCCACCTCCACACCCCTCCCCTGAAAATTCCAGTGCTCTGTAATAATCCTCTCCACCCCCACCACAGCAACTGGATGGGGAGAAGGTGAAAGAGTCTTTAAGGCCTGTGAGTTTGCTTCATATTGAACCTTTTCCAGCTCCATTTTAAAGTATCACCAGTTAGTATTTTAAATATCAGCATCACAAGCAAAATTCCAAACTTGCAGCCATTATATCATCTTAAAGGAGACTCACGCTTCAGTGAAGGTGGTAAAATCAAATAGAAAGTTGTCAAGAAAGCATTGACAGATTTCACAAAAATCTTTCTGGAAATTCTGATAGCAAGGGGATATTTTAAAGTAGTAAATAAATATATCCTCTACCAAAGAAAGGGACTGAGCAGTTTGAGTTTACTGAAATTCTTCACATATAGTATCAGCATATAACATTTACAACTAACATTCATCATATGGTTTTGTACAAGGAAGAAGAATCTGTTTCTAGAAAAACTAGGATGTACCCTATGCAGAACTTATAGACTTGCAGAATAGGATTGTTTCTCGTTGTGTCTAGAAATGAATGGTAAATGTTCTCAGCCTTAGCCTGATCCCAGAGCTTCAGGAAAGTATCTTGGGCACTTTCAGGTTAGCAGGCTAGCGCATGAGCTATAAGCAGTGAGCCTCCAGGAAGTATGATGAGTTGCTTTGAAGGGCCCTTTATGATTAGAGTGCATTGGTTTACCAGGAATAAAGTGAGCCCCACATGGAGACGTATCAGGTCGGTGCACCAAAGCATAACTGCACCAAAGGGCTATCTCCTGCCGAATGGATTATTCCCAAGTCTCAGCTGTCCCAGATGGAAAAACCTCACTATGGGGAAAATGTGCTCCCTCCCACCTTGCTACCTACCACCAAGTGCTTTTCAAATATGAGTCTCTGGTACTGGCTGTGGAAGATTAATGAGATACACTTATTCCCTAGGCCTTCACAAGCTATTTTTCTCCCACCAGTAATGTTATGTGAATTGTGGATCTTTCAGAACTTTGGGCCACCCATGAGAATGAGTGTTATGTGGTGATGGTCCGTGGATCCCTTTGTGGGGATTAAAAGGAAGGGGGCTCCACATTCCTTTCAATCCATCCTTACTGAGCTCTTGCTCTGTGCCAGTGCTTGTGGTGGGTGCTGTGGTCTCAGACAGTCTGTAGTTAATAATGTAGTCTGAGAAACAGACACAAAGAATTGCAGTGGTGTAATGGTGCATTGGTAAATGCAGTAAGAGAGAGCGGAGTCTAAATGATCTCTAATCCAAAAAACCTCTCTGTAAGTTGACATTTAAAATCCCATTTTGCAGATTAAAAAAAAACTGAGACTTGAAGAGTTTAAAATAACTTGTTCAAGCTACAGCAATTATTAGAGTTGGGTTGGAAAGGTCTGTCTGGTACCAAAGCTCATGCTACGCCAGTGGTTCTCAACCAGGGACAGTTTTACCCTTTGGGAGACTTCAGCAATGTCCAGAGACGTTTTTATTGTCACAACTGGGGAGGCTGCTACTGACATCTACTGGGTGCTGCTAAACATCTTACAATATGTAGGACAGTCTCTTACAATGAAAGAATTATTCAGCACACTCCTAGAAAGATAGGAGATTTGATTTTTGTCGTCTTCAGATTCCATGACAAGTAAGAAGAACTAATGAAATAGTTCCACTGCCTGGGGAAGCTTCTGTGGTTTTCCTCCCCTTTTAAAAATATTAGTTAAGAAATAGTATTACTTCTGAGAGTGACATACAGATCTATTGGATAAAGTCAGGATCTTGGTGAACTAATTTGAGTCAGTGGCTAAAGAATTCTCTCCATGCTTGACCAGTCCACACCCCACCCTGCCACAAGGCTCCTGATGTGGAAATCAATCAGCTGTGTATCTCAAGCTGCTTCCTGAAGGGTGTGTTATGGAATGGCATCAGCCCCTGTACCAGCTGGGAGTTCTGATCTCAGTGTGATTTTATCAGGCTGTCTCTTTTGAGCCTTGCTGTTTGGAACAAAGGACCCTCTGTTAGGAATGCAGAGAGCCAGTGTGACTGGACAGCCAGTGTGTACACACATGGTTCCCACAGAAAAAATGGATATGAATTATACTGTAGCCTTCTAAAACCTGGGCCTCCAAGGTGGATTTCCTGAGCTTCTGTCTGTATTCACCTTTCTTTCTATGAGCGCTATGCTTCCCCTAAATCAGTGCGGGAGCCATCTGATCTGATTAAATGGTGGCATCCTTTAGACTGCTCTATTTCTGTGACTCCAGTCTTGGAAACTACATATTTGATCCCCACTATCTTTCTGGTCTTATTTCCTATATAGATTATTCACTCCATCCACTTACCTCGAACACTCCGTATACATTTTACCTGTCTGATTTCTACCCATTCCTGGAGGCATAGCTAAATTCTCATCTCTTTACATAGCTTTCCTGATCTCCCCAGTTCACTACTTCTCCTGATGTCCTAAATCACTTAATATGTGTAACTCATTTAACCATTATCACATACTGCCTAATTTTGGAATTTTCTGATTATATGCATTTGTCCCATCTCTCATCTCAATCCATTTTCAGGTTTCTTAGAGTAATTAGCGTATTGGTATATACCTAGTTGGAGATGAATGAATATTCAATTGAATGAATGTTCCTCATTTCTCATAAGCCATGTGAGTTCTAGGATTCAAAATGCTGTTTACTCTACAAGATTTGAGGTATATCCTTGTGTGTCCTGAAGAAATTCTAATCTTAGCCTGGTTTTCTCACCTCTCTATCTTCCCTTTGGGCTCCCTTCTTTCTGTACTAGTTTGTATATGTTAAGGGAACACAATCTCATTTCAGTCTTAGCCTAAACAAAGCAATACTAAGAAAGAAATTTTCTACTTCATATACACTTGAAGAAAGCCATGATCAGATGCCATAAAAAAAAAAGAAAGAAAAAGAGAGAAAGCCAGATTCTGAAATACTGTACTGTTTTGTAGTTACCCATCACTTTAGAGTCATTGTCATTTGCTCAATTAGTTGACAGTTAACAAGAGTCTTCAAACTTTATTCACCAGGATGTAGTGAAAAAAATTGAATATAAGTTCAAGTCAGAAATAAGCAGCTTGAAAAAAAAAAGAAAGAAAGAAAGAAATACTTAGCTTTGAATCCTGGCTCTTTCATTTACTGGCTGAATGACCTCGGGGGAAATTATTTAACCTTTCTCTATCCTACTTACTTCAACTATAAGATGTGAACAGTGGTAAATCATACTTTTAGGGTTTTTATAAGAATCAAATTAAGTGATATAGATAAGAGCACCAGGCTTATATTAGGTGCTCAATATATGATAGCCTTCCTGAGCAGTTTTTGTGGGGAACAAGTACACAAGGCTTGTTTTTAACCCTAGAGTAGCAATATATAGGCAGGTTTAGGCCATGACTCCTTAACACATCTTTAAATATTTTTCATGTATTCATATATACATGTTTATTGATTTATTCATTTATGCATTTCTGCCAGAATTCCACAGCCAGTGAGTTTTTGCGAGACCATTTTGGCCTTGGCTTATGTGTTCTACAAATCAATATTATTTTCAAATCATTAACCGAAGTGAACCAAAAGACATTACCAGCTTAGTGACTTCTCCAGCCATTGTTAGCCATCAGATCAGCTTTAATCATCTCAAGGTCCTTGGCCTAATTAACTTTTATCATAGACCATGTTATCTTTCTCTGTTGGCGTAAAACGGCCAGCACCAAGTCAGCATCTTTAGGAGAGACACCTCTTAAAATTAATCTTTAGTTAAAACATTGAGTTGTGAGGGGAAAATTAGTTTCAGAGAGAAGCAAGCAGCTTAAAAACACAGATAAAATTCATCTCTCTGCCAATCTTATACTGGATTGGGATGTTTTACAGAAGGCCTTTAATTCTTTACAGTTTCAGCAAATATGTGTTTCTAATATTTGGTCGAATGTATACATGAGTCAAGGGAAAAAGATAAGAATTCAAAGAAATTGATCTTACCTTAGGTTTTCTCCAGCTTGAATTCATGGTATCCATTCAAGTGAACTATTTGATATCTCTGTCATCTGCAATTCATTCCCAAAGGATGAGGTCTGGTTTTGGTCTAATTGTTTAAACTCAAACCTAAATTGTTTGTTTGTGATCAATGATAAGAATTGCTTTAGTAACTCAGGCAGGACTGGACTCAACCAAAAAAGAAAGAATTGCTTTAGAAACAAAATGAAAGAGATTTCAGAAATCTCTTCTCTCAGTATCTATCTCCTTTTCTAATATGTGAGAGGGGAGCAAGACTCCTTGGAGATTCAACCTAGAGACCTGTTTAATGGAAATAGCCAAGCAACTTTGCGATGGTCATGCCACCCTGGAACTGAGAAGACTACTCTGTTAGTCCCAGGGGAAAGCCCACATCATCACTTTCTCAGGATATCCTGCCCTGAACTTCCAGACCATGTCAGGACCCTTTGACCCATGCTCTCATAGCACTGTTAGTTTTTTTTTTCCAAAATAACTTATGCAACTGACTTTGAAAGAATGTCTGTCTCCCCTACTAGAATGTAGGCTCCTGGCTGGTGGGTTAGCTCAGGTGGTTAAAGCTCAGCCCTATAACACCAAGGTTGCAGGTTTGGATTCCCTTACCAGCCAGCCAAAAAAAAAAAAAAAACTTCCATAAAATGTAGGCCCTGGGCCGGCCCATGGCTCACTTGGGAGAGTGTGGTGCTGATAACACCGAGGCCATGGATTCGGATCCTGTATAGGGATGGCCAGTTAGCTCACTTGGGAGAGCGTGGTGCTGACAACACCAAGTCTAGGGTTAAGATCCCCTTACCAGTCATCTCTTTTTTTTTTTTTTTTTGTCTTTTTTTCCGTGTCCGGCAACGGATCGCAACCCTCAGTGTCGCCCCCGTACCGGACCGGGACTGGAAACGGGATCGCAACCCTTGGTATTGCCCCCGCGCCTCGCTCAGCCAGTGAGCGGGAACCGGTCTGTATGTGGGATTCGAACCCTCGGCGGG
>NW_007726320.1:562534-562771 GCF_000696425.1 Galeopterus variegatus
CCCCCTTGGGGGGGCGTGGTGCTGACAACCCCAAGTCTGGGTTTAAGATCCCCTTCCCAGTCATCTCTTTTTTTTTTTTTTTTTTTGTCTTTTTCCGTGTCCGGCAACGGATCGCAACCCTCAGTGTCGCCCCCGTACCGGACCGGGACTGGAAACGGGATCGCAACCCTTGGTATTGCCCCCGCGCCTCGCTCAGCCAGTGAGCGGGAACCGGTCTGTATGTGGGATTCGAACCCT
>NW_007726320.1:562825-568341 GCF_000696425.1 Galeopterus variegatus
AAAAAAAAAAAAAAAAAAAAAAAGGCTCCTGACCACATCTTGCCCATCACTTTCTCTCTCTTAGTACCTGGCATAGTTTAGGGCACATGGTAGATCCCAATAAATATTTGTTGAACAAATGAAAAGAAGAAAATCAAGGATACAACTTTGTGAAATTACTTGCTTCAAGAGGATAGGAAGAGGAGCCCAAGGAGACAAAGAAGGACTGGCTAGAAAGGTAGCATCAGGATAGTAGAGTGTCATGGAAGGCAAAACAGCAGAGGCTCAAGAAGGGAGGACCAATACTTACTTTTTTACCACTGCTTATCCTTAACCCCCTGTAATCTGGTCCAGCATGCATCCCTGTGCTGAAACTGTTCTCTCAGAAATATTCGTTGACTTCCTAATTGCCAAGTCTAAAGGCCTTGTTTAACTCACTGTCCTTCTCATCCATTATACAGCTTTCAACATCATATCTTCTTTCTTAAAATCCTCCTTTCTTTACTTTCCTGATGCTATACTCTCCTCATTCTCTTCTCTGGCTGTCCTTCTGCTTTCCTTCTTGGTTTGTCTTCCTACCTCCTTAATATGTGGTTCCTGAAATTCTGTCATCTGTCCTTTTTTCTCCCTCTGTACTCAACCTGTGAGGTGGCCAGCTCCTCACCCTTCTTTGGGGGAAGGCTTCCCAATATGTATCTCTACCTCAAACTTGAATCTCTTAGGGGAGGGGCCCTTCTAGACACTTCCACATGGGTAGTCTGAGTATTTCACATTCAGAATACTCTAAAATGAATGAATTCAAGTATTTTCTTTCTCCTTGCTCTTGTTTTATGATACTACTATGCATTTGGTAACCCAAGAGTAATATTATAGCATTATCTTTAATTTATTTTTCCATCTATTCTCTACCTTTTATCTGGTCAATTATGTAGTACAAATATTCTTCCTCTATAATTTTTTTCACAGCCTTCTTTCCTCATTTTCACTAGCTGTATTATTTTGGACAATGAGATAATATGAGATAAATAAAATAAATGGCAGTTAAATGAGCACCCAGTCCAAAATTCTTAGTATCAATAACTAAATCTTGATGTAGTGCAGATTAAGCATACCTAATCCAAAAATCTGAAAGCCAGAATGCTCTAAAATCAGAAATTTTTTGAACACTGACATAATGCTACAAGTGGAAAATTCCACACGTGACCTCATGTTATGGGTCGTGTGTTTTATGCACAAAATTATTTAAAATATTGTATAAAATTAACTTCAGGCTGTATGTAAAAGGTGTATAAATGAATTTCATGTTTATACTTGGGTCCCATCCCCAAGATATGTCATTATGTATATGCAAAATTCAAAAATCTGAAATCTGAAACATTTCTGGTGCCAAGCATTTCAGATAAAGGATACTCAACCTGTAATGGTTTTGTGAATAAAGCATAAATTCTTTGACTTGACCTTCTAGTGCCTTGGTGAACTGACCTTGGGCTACTTATCATTCTGACCTTTCATTTTTTTTCATTCACCCTGTACTTAAGCCACGCAGAATTAGAATTTGCTTCTTTAGGGTCCCATACTTTCCTGCCTCTAGCTCTTCACTTAGAAATAAATACCTGTGTCACCATCTCTGTATACTGAAATCCTGATGAGTAAATGTGATTCCCTCCGTAAAGCCTTTTTTGGTTCCCCCTACCTCCCACCTTTGTGTCAGGTCTTTTCTAACTTAGAAAGCCCCCTGCTTTTGTCATTATTGTCTTGGCCATTTGTCTAAAAGACGGATTAATAACTGTCTTTTGGAAAGTCTACAAGCTGGAAAGGGCTTACGGGTGTCATTAGAGTTCCTCTAGTGGGTGGGTGTGGAAAGTTTTCTCATTGGTTTGAGAATACATGAGAGCTCAAATAGCATCAAAGTCCTTAGAATCCCATTAACTCCACATCATGCTGTGTTGCTTTATGAGCTACTCTGTAGCCATCTTTATAATAATAAAAGCAAAAAAGGATGGTAACGACTGATGCCTAACAGGTACAGACTAATACTGTGGAGTTTCCACTTGCTCCTAAATAATGCTTGTAAAGTTTAGACAGCCTAAGATGAAAGGCATTTTGTAGATTTAGAATGAACAAGATCCAACCAGTCCTCTTCTACTTAGAATCCAAGAGAAAGAGCACCCATTAAGGTGGATGAAAAGGCATTATAGAATCTAAGGAAGTATCAATCAGGGGTCTCCAGATTGTCCTAGAGGGCTGGCAGTTTAGATCTGGAACAGACAAAGGCGAAGTGCCAGGTCCAAAACTTAGAAAGGGAGCTGTGTTAGGGTGTGAAAAGACTCCACCCAGCTGTCTTTAATTAGGAAGACAGCAGTAAAGAGCTGGAAGGGCCAGGATTTTTCTTTCTTCTAAGTTCACTGAAGGAAAATCTGACACTAAATTCTGTTGTTTGGAATTTAAAAATGAGCAGAGAATTCTTTGAACTGTGTAATCAACTAACTGGAACCTAATTTGAAATTTGGCTTCAGTGCATATATTTGTGGTTGCAGGGGTGAGGGAAGTCATCCGAAGAGGTTCTCTGGAGCTCCCTGTATTTCTCTTTTAAAAAGTTTACACACAGCATGTGAAATGAACACATGCTTTTTGTTGTTGTTGTTATAGCTATCAGGGCAACAGAGGCTGAAAGCTGTATCAGGTATTTATTTCAGTCACTGAGATGGCTATTGGCAGAGTTCCACATACCAAAACTAAGGAGAAACTCATGAACAGATAAAAAACAAGACATGGAGGAAAGAGACTTTGTGCTTCCTCTCTCTATTTATTTCTAAATACATACCAAAGATTAAAAAAAAAAAAAAAAAAAAGGGGGGGGGGGGGGGGGAGGGGAGCAAAGTACTCAAAAAACATTCTTTGGCCTTGTGTGGTTTTTTTCGGGGGGGGGGGTGTCGGTGGGGGTATGGAGATTCAGTGACTATATGTAATCTTTTTTATAGGCTGTGTTTAAACTTTTGGGGGGTTCTCTTTAATATTTTCCTAACACCTTAATTACAGTGTGACTAAAGCTGATAAGTAATTTGAATCTGAATTTCATAATTGCTAGAATGCTCCATTTATTTATTTATGTGGAGCATTGATGAGAGTGGTAAGAATAAGGTTAGAAAGGTGTGGGGAGGAATTAATTTTTAAAAAGCTGAATTGATTAGCACCTGACTTGGTGAGGAAACAGGAAAGGAATTTTTGGCCATGAAGTTTGTGATTCCACATCAAGATCATTCTTTATAATAGAATAACTACCACCCTTAGTCCAGAGCCAGAATTCCTTGGATTCTTCCAAGAGGGGCCCTGGCATGCTAGACAGTCTGTTATGATATCTGAACACTTAAGTGAATGTATTTGGCCAGGGAAATTTTCTAGTGAAATTGATCTTGCCTCCCCTGGGTTTTTCCAGTTGTGATGAATAATTAAAAGAAAATTAAAACTCAGATTCCCTGAACTGTTAAGTATCAGATCTACAAGCTGATCAATCCTTACGATTATAGCATGTCAGAGTTAAAAGAGACCTTAAAACTCATCCTGAACAAACTATAGATGATTTGTAAATCTGTTTTCCCTAAATCTCTGTCAAATGATTGCTGGAATTTCTAACCATTGGTTTTTGTTTTGTTTTTGGCGGCTGGCCGGTATGCAGAACCAAACCCTTGACCTTGGTGGTACAAGGCTGCGCTCTAACCAGATTGCTTGAATTTCTGCTCAAACACCTCCAGGGTTAGGAAAGTTACTCCTTTAGGGGACACCCTATTCTTTGAATTGCTGAGAAAGTTCTTTGTTGGTTTGAAATCGCCCTTGGATCTTAATGTGCCAGCTTAAGGAGACATCTGAAACAAGTTTCATTCCTCCCACGTCCCAGCCCTTCAGGTATTTCACACTGATCAAATCTGGAACATTCTCTAGGTCAAGCATTCTTGGTTCTTTCTACAATTTGTTCCTCATAGAACAGGGTTTCTGGTGTCTTGCAGTATAGGACCAGGGGGACACAGCATTGTGGAGCAGCTCCTTTAAAAGTTTTAGAACTAAAGAATATTAAAACTAGAAAGGCTGTCAAGACACAATCTAATCTGTCTCCCCTCATCCTCTTTCAGTTTACAGATGGGGAGAGAGTCTTTTGTATGTGAGTACTTAGAATTGATCAGCAGCCTCTTCTGAAGTGAGAAATGAAGTGTAAAACACTTTGCCAAGCAACAGTCTTTAGTTTAATTCTGATCACAGCCCTCAGCTCACACCTCATTTTTGCCAAGGACCTCTCTGGCTCCCTAAATAAGCCAAAGACTCAGCTCAGAATTTCACCGCCAGATCTCCATCCACCAATTATTGGCTTCACTCACTGGTTGTGTAAAGGATAGAAATAACTTTTCTGTAAGTTTTACCATCTATATTGACCACATGGTTCTACAGGGATTCAGAAATTTTAATAGACTTTCTTTTTTTCTTTTAAAAAATCAGAGAATGACCATCACAAAGGGAGCGGAGTATTGCACCCCTTTAGAGTTGCATCTGCCTCTGGTGGACAGTTTCCTGGGTTGCCCTTTGTATTTTCTTTAGCAGTCGTCAGGTGACTAGATAGCTTTTCTAAAAGCCAAAAGGCTGTGGACAGGATTGTGGGCTTTTTTTCTCTGGTATTTTGTTTTGAGTCTTGAAATACAGACCCATGCTTTTCATCTGGCCCCAAGGAGGGTCAGGTTTCCTTTGGTGTGTACAGCTATAAGGGAGCCCAGGTGTTTGGGCGTGGGGCGCTACTGCCAGTATCTCCACCGCCCCCTCCACTCTTTTCCTCAGGTCCTGACAGCACTCAGGTCTGTGGGTGGAGAAATCCTGGTGGGAGCATGGACCAAGACCTGATGTATTTGAGAAAGTGGGTAGAGGAGGTATAGTGTGCATAGAGTTTATCCAGTAACTTGGGCTCTGAATGTGACCGAGTTCCTTGGGACACCAGGGAAGTGCCGGATTTAAGGCTGGCGTGTTCTTCAGTCCGGGAAAGGGCGCGCTAAGGGTGACATTGGAGGGACTAGGGACAGCCTTTGGCGGCAGAGCTGGAACCGAGGGTGATGCAGACAGTACACCCAGCCGACGCGACCCTACCGGCAGATGGGCCCCCGAGTGGCCCTTGCCAGAAGCGGCTGGCTGGGAATAGACAGGGGCGCCCCTTGCGGGTTCATTCGCCCTTGGGCTGGGCTCGGAGCCCGGCGGGTTGGAGCACCGCGGGGGGTGGAGGAGGGCGGGGCTTTCCTTTGTCAGGGGATTTGCGCGGCGCGGCCGGGACTAACGCTGGTGCCGCTCCCCTCCTCTCGCGCTCTTTGGGGCGGGGCTTCCCCTCCGGCCCTGGGGCGTGGTGGGTGTGGGCTTCGGGAGCCGAGCGGATGGCGCCCTGGGTCCCTGGCTCCGAAGCCCGCAGAAGCCCCTCCTTCGGCGCCTCGGCCTCCAATCCTCTCCGCCGCCCCCTCGGTCTCTCGGGGGTCGCTCATTTTCCCGGTCCCGCCCGGGCCCCGCCTCGC